>NC_061119.1:85510748-85517834 GCF_002878395.1 Capsicum annuum | reverse complement strand
TTAATTCTTTTTCGATTTGATAAATACTATTGTTACAAAGTACTATCATTTATATATAATATTTTTTATTTACCAAAAAAAAATTCAAGATTTTGTGGAACATCATTCTTATCTTTTATCACTGAGTTTTTTTAATGATTTTATGGATGTGTTCATTATGAAGAAATATAATTTTCATGAAAAATATTTTTTAAGAAAATAAATTATTTTTTTACTTATATTTTTTGTTCGTGACGCAAATAAAAAATATTTTTTAAAAGTACACACACACACACACACACACACACACACACACACACACATATATATATATATATATATATTCTAATACCAAACAATAAAAATGAATAGTGACAAAGAGATGAATATAATCGGAGTGAATTGGAATAGGTGGGGATGGTGTGAGGGGGTGGTCTAGGTGGTGGAGGGTAGGGTGGTGAATATAGGTTTAGTTGGGGTGGGATAGGAAAAAAGATTCTTAAAAAATATAAATTAAAGAGTTTAAAACTTTTTTGGGATTAGAAAAAAGATTTCTAAAAATAAAAAATAAAATTATTTATTTATTTAGAGGGGGAGGGGGTTTCGTGGTGGGGTGCGTGGTATTAAGAAAAAAATTCTTTTTTTTAAAATAAAATAAATAATTCTTAGCTGTTGGGGGGGAGCCAAGAGGGCAAGTTGGGGTAGAGGGTTGGGCAGGGTAAGAAAAAACTTAAAAGTTAAAAAAAATTAAATAAAAATTGAAGGGTGAGGGGATGGATGATTTTGAGAGTGGTATGAGAGATTTTAATTAAATTTATTTAGAAGATATAAGAATACGTATAAATAAAATATTTAAAAATATTAATGACAAAATCAAAAAATGAAAAAATTATGAGCAATTAAACTTTATTTGAAAATTTTAAAAAGCATTAAATTGTATGTGCTTTGTTTATTGAATTGAGAGTGGTGAAATTTAAATTTTGAAATTAGAATTTTTGTAATTGACACAATTAAGTGTTTTGAAATGAAATTGAAAGATAAAACCTTTTTATAAAATATGTAGTTAGTTATTGAAGTTGAATTGATAGATTAAAATAAAAAATGTGAAATGAAGGTAAGGATTGTAATTACATGTCTTAATTTATTCAAAATAAAAGGATAAAATCCTGCAACAAAATTAATAATTATTTAATATTAAATAATTTATTATATTTAAAATGAAAAAGGGTCAAATATGCTCCTAAACTTTACGAAAAGGTTCAAATATACTTTTCGTTACAAGTTTGGTCCAAATATACCCTCACTATTAAAGTTTAGGAGCAAATATATCCCTTTAAATGTTAAGTGATTTGATGGAAATTCGCAAGTACCTTTTTTCTTTTTTTCTTTTTTTTTTAATGGCCACATAAGCAAATAATTGTTACATCACAAAAAATAAATTCACTTACTCTTTTATACCCTGACCCGACCTAAGACCACTTAAGATACCGTAATAGGAAGGATGCACTGACAAGGATGTAGGTAGTGATGGTGGTGGCTGAAAATAGTCGGATGAAAAATGAGGAGCTGATGGAATAGTACGATCACTGGACCATGGTGGCTACATCACAAATGGATAAGGAATGTATTCCATTGGCAGCGGCCGCATGTAATGGCAAGAATAGTTGTTTCTATTATTCGCACAATAAAAACCAAAATTCGTATAATTACCATCGTGGCCACCACAACATGACGAAGATGCAAAACAAAGGGTTGAATACCTCTGCAGAAACTTCAAAAGCAAACCAAGTTCTTCAATTTCCAAGTTTGACACACATCTCAACAACTTCTTCCTAGCAACCAATTCCTCCATAACAACTACCACATTTTTCAAATTCTTCCAATTCAAAACAGCTAACAAAGCCTTCTTATGCATAAATTTCTTCAACAACTTATCATGCTCCGTCACCTTCATCTTCTTTGGCTAAAAGAGGTGAATTTGTAAGTCGGCCAACAGAGGTTAGTAGGGATCTTGGGTCGAATTTTAGGTCGGGTTAGGGTATAAAAGAGCTGGGTGAATTTATTTTTTGTGATGGGCAATTATTTACTTATGTGGCCATTAAAAAAAAATTAAAAAAAAAAAAGAAAAATTGGACTTGCAAATTTCCAGCAAATCACTTAACGTTTAAAAGGGTATATTTCTCCTAAACTTTAACAGCGAGAGCATATTTGGATCAAACTTGTAACGGAGGGTATATTTAGAAATTTTTGCAAAGTTTAGGAGAATATTTGACCATTTTTCCTATTTAAAAATGAAGAGGAGGCAGGGGTGGAGATGGTTAGGGTAGATTTATTTTTTAAAAAATTATTTTTTTACTGATAAATAATATGATACATAAATTTTTTAAGGTAATATGATTTAATATGCTGGAACAAGATATGTCAATATAAAATAATTAAAAATAATATTTTAATATTATCTGTGCATCGCACGGATATGTATACTAGTTCTATTATATAGACAAAAATTGTGAAGAAGATGAGGGTTAGAAAATTAAGCATACATCAATCTAAACATGCAACCGAAGCAAGTTAGATGAGCATCAATCATATTTTCCCAATAAGTAAACCAGTTTCTTCTCTACTTTAACGTACATCTCAATATTTATAAAAAATATTTTCTTAATAGAGTCTCATTTTAGGAGTATTTTTCTATCCTATTTTAGGAGTATTTTTCTAATTGATCAGTAGCACAAAGGAAAATATTAATTGATTCTCCTTCTATATATTTTAGGAGTCCTATTTATTTTAGGAGTCTAGTTAATATAATTAAAATAATTAAATAATAAATTGAAGAAAATAGTAAAAAAACAGTTTTGTCTAAAGGAGAGTCTTTTAATAGAGGACAAAAATAAAAAGTAAAAATCACTTTTTAAGGGTGTTCACACTTTTAATATATTATAGATAGAGATATAGATAGATAATATAAACCTAAGCATATATTTTATTACAAGTACATATATACTTCACATTTTAATATAACAATGTAAACCTAAACATACATTTTAGTATAAGCCCATATATAAATTTTACCGTCAGAAGTTTCAAGTGATTGATGGATCATTATTTTTGCGTTTGCCATGTAGTACCTCTTTCCCTTGATGCCAAAAGTTAAGAGAGACGGATCAGTTTGAACTATATCTGTGGTATGATTATTTTCTTTTTTTTTTATTTATATATTTAAAATCTTTTCTTGTTTTTAAAGTCAAATCTTTACAAAATCATTGATTACGTTCATATTATGTACTTAAAACTTTTAAAAATTTAATACTTCTTAAATTTTTCTTATTGTAAAGTTTTTATATTATTTCTAGATTTTTCAAATCTTCTTAAAACCAAATTTAGTTGATTTAGAATTCTTAAACTAATGAAAAAATATTAGTTGTCATTAACTCTGATGACTTCTAATAAGGAAAGGTTTGTCATAAATATATTTAATTAATTTCCAACTCTTAAATATTTGGAAAAAAATAGTGAAAAGATGACTTTGTTTAAAGCAAAAGACTATTAATGAAAGACAAAAAGTTCAAACAACATTCCTAAGACCCTTTACACTTCTAATATATTATATATAAATGAAATTTCTCCATTTTTTTTGGTCTTCGTTTCACCTATTTAATTCAGATCTCATACTTTGGGCCCGTTTAGACATGTGATATGAAATTATGATTTGGAATCATAATATAAAATTATTTGATATGAAATTAAAATTTTGTTTGGATATGCAATTGAATTTTTGTAGTTGTATTTTTTCTCATAAACATAAAAACTTTACAATTTGTGAAAACTATTAAATATTCTCTGATTCTTATGAAATATTATCAAATGGTCAAACCATACTTCATAAATCGAATTTCGTAACATCCTAAGGTACTGCATTGGTAAATCGCAAATCTTCATATTCCTTTATAAATAAATAAATGCGATTACAAACTTTCAAGTACACATATTTTATAAAAATCCATAAGTCAACAATAACATTAACTGGTTATTCTTTAATATAATTTTTCACATGGTACGGACAATCTCTTTAGGCCGAACATTAGTCTGTTTTGTTTTTTTTTGCAAAATTTAAAATGATATTTTTTTTATATATATATAAAATATAAACTTATAAGTCATATTTTGTATTTAGAAAAAGTTGACGCCGTGATTTTTTAAAAATTTGAGATTTCATATCATGATTTAAAATTATGAGATCGAAATCACATGTCCAAAAGCTAGCTTAGTTCAACGCAATTAGTTCAAGGAAATCACTTGTCCGTCTTTGGATATGGAGAAGTAACTCAGAATGTTCAACAATCTCCTAATGACCAAACTGAATTTTACTTTTAACTTGATTATTTTCATCTATACCCCATAAACCAACACCACCTCAATCTTGAAGGCACCTTGACTTCGACTTCATTTGTTTATACTTAATGGAGGTCTGAATCTGAATGATTAGTATTTTTCATTAAGATTTTGGCTCTTATACGTCTGAATAGGTCTTAATCATTCAGATCTAGAATCAAGTCTTAATAGGTCTGAAGAGGTATTGTGGTGTTGAATAATATTCACCGCCACACTATTCATAATTACCAGTTACCACCTCTGCCACCGTCATCATTGTCAACCACCACCCACCACCACCAACCGCCTCCACCATCGACAACAAATATCGCTACCAACCACTATTGTCAACCGCTACCACACCTAATACCTTTATTACTCTAATTATATTTACCGCCACCAACGCCGTCAACACCACCACCATCATCAACCAACACCGGCTAATCCCTATTATTGACCAACTCATCTATCACAACTAGCACAACCGCTAACTACCACTAATACATCACAAACTCCAAACATTCTTCGGCGACCACCACCATTATCACTAGTAACGCCACCTCTACCATCACTTCAATCACTATCATCGCTATAATTTCTCTCTACTAACAACCATCTCCACCACCACAACTAACATCATCTCCAACTAGCACGAACACATCGTCAACCATCATGCATTCATTTTTCAGCCATCACAATCAACACCTCCAACTACTAACATCAAGCAACATCACATCACAACCACCACCACCACTATCAACCGCCACCATCATAATAGTCACTACAATACTAACCATCACAACTATCACCATCAATATTACTAATCACTAACATCAATTATTATCACCGCAACCACCATTATAAAACATCTGCACTATCACTAACAAACATAAAAAAAAATTTCAATCAAATAATATTTTTTGTTGTATTAAATTACATATTTTTCTGATATATAATTAGTTTTTTATTTGAGTTGTATCTTTTATTTTATTATATATGTAGATTAAATTTTTTTGCACATTCAGATATTGAAAAACAAATAATCTTAATTATTCAGTCTTTAGATTTAGAGACAATATTTTAATCATTCAAATATGCATTCAGATTCAGAACTCTGAATATTAAAAGAAACAAATGCAGCCTTCTTCTCCTTGCTCAACTTGTTTTGCCATGATAAAGACATATAATCCAACCAATGTTCCATTTTGAATGAATTTTGAATTGGTGAGTCATGACTATGTGATACTCGTGTTGAATAGTAGACAATAACTGTTTGGCCATGTCAAACTTGTGTTGACTGGTGTACAATAACTGTTTGATCATGTCAAGCCAGGGACGGCTAAACAAAGTTAACGGCCTAAAGCGGGGTCTCAGTAAGGGGCTTTAATTTTTTTTATATTTTGTTTTGTAGAAAAACTTCGTACATATATCTTTTTGAAACCTATTTTTCTACCATTTTATTATTTTCCTCAAATAATTGTGATTTAATTATTATTCTAATATTTAAAAATTTTAAATTAAATAAAATGCTTATCTAATTTAGATACGGAAAAGGGGCGAGTATATCCTCGAATTATGATAAATGGTATGTATATACTTTCCGTTATACTTTGAGTACCATTATTAATGACATGATACGTATATGCCCCTCACACTAATGGTAGGGGCATATGTGTACCCCAAAATATGACGGAGAGTATATATATACATCATTTATCGTAGTTCAGGAGTATATTTGCTTCTTTTTCATTTTAATATTTTTATCTCAATAGTTAACCCAAACCCACTATCCGACCCAATAAATTTATCGAATTGATTTCAAACCAACTTTACTTGACCTCTATTTTTTGTTTCAAACCCGACACTCCCTCTATTTTTCTCTTAAACGTGAATCCCATCAAATTGCAGTGTTCATCGATGCTACTAGTTGGTGTTTACTGGTTGAAGGGACTGGGGATTAGACAGGAGGTGGCTGGAGCTAGGGGTGTGACATGGTTTGCCAGTAGGGTGTTTACGATTCGACGGAGACGGTGACTATGTGGTGTTGACTGATGGTGGGTAGTGTTTTCCCAATGAAATTTCGTTGAAAATTGAATGTGGGGGTTTTAATTTATTTGATGTTGTTTTTGGATGTTATGGGTTAGTGTTTTTTTTTTATATTTTGAAATTGATAGTAGTAAGTGTTATTGTATTTTGTGTGTATATCATTATAGATATGAGAAAAATATATTTGTTAGATAAGCCTCTCTTGGACTTTAATTGGAACCGGTTGGATAATGAGTTATTTATTGAGTGGAGTAGAGGGTTTGGGTTAATAATTTGAAATGAAAAGATTAAAACTGAAAAGGGACAAATATACCTTCGAACTATGATATATGATACATATATACCTTCCGTCATACTTTGGGTACATATATATCCCTACCATTAGTGTGAGGGATATATATGTATCATTTCATTAACGATAGCAATATATATATACCCAAAATATGATGGAGGATATATACTTATCATTTATCATAATTCGAGAATATATTTGTCCGTTTTTCGATCTAGATAAGAAATCATCTTATTTACATTTCTAAATTAATCATAGTTTTAACTAATATAAAAAAAATTGAATCAAACTTTTCTTCCACTATTAGGATTTCTTATTATTTTGGCTTTGAATAATTATGATTCAAGTTGTTTTCTTGCATTTATTATCATCATTTTTTTTGTCTTTTTTTATTTTAT
>NC_061119.1:85499534-85510648 GCF_002878395.1 Capsicum annuum | reverse complement strand
GTTTGAAATTTGACAATGCACCCACAGTTTTATACAGAGATAATGCAATATTTATAGCACATCTTAATGGAGGATTCATAAAAGGAGATAGAATGAAACGCACTTCATCAAAGCTTTTCTACATACATGAGCTACAAAAGAATGATGATATTAACGTGCTACAGATTTATTCAAGTGAAAATGTGACTGATTTATTCACTAAGTCTCTTCTAATTGCAACTTTCAAGAAGATGGTGCACAAGATCGGGATGCAAAGATTCAAGGATGTTCTCATTAGGGAGAGTTAATACACGTTGTACTCTTTTTCCCTTATGAGGTTTTGTCCCACTGGGTTTTCCTTGTAAGGTTTTTAATGAGGCAGCTTATATGCGTATTGTTAGAGATGTGTACTCTTTTTCTTTCACTAGATTTTTTTCCCATTGGGTTTTTTCTAGAAAGGTTTTAACGAGGCACATTATCTATCAATTAGAAATTCAAGGGGGAGTGTTATAAATATATCATATACAGTGAATGTCTACTTTACCATATATAGTGAATACCTACTTTACCATATATTGTGTATGTCTATTTATGGAAAAGTTACAAACCCCAAGGTTAGTTTTTCCCTATAAATAAAGGGGTTTTGCTTCATTGTAATTCATCCCTCAAGAGAAATAAGAATTACTCTCTCTATTCTCTCTACTCTTCTTCTTTATTCTTTAGTTATTTCATAACATAAACACATTTGAGGAATCACAAGCAAAACTTATTTCAATTCACGAGAAATATTGTCTCTTCAATCAAACAAAAGAAATAATAAATTAAATAAAGAAAAAATTACCACATGCTATAAAATAATATGAATAAACTTAAAGAATTCACCTGATGAGGAACAATCATTTGTATGGAGAGCAACAAAAAGGGATATTAATAAAGTTTTAAACCATTCTTAATATAAATACTAATACTAATAAGTTTCCTACTTATTCTATTTTTTTTCCTTTTAAACTTACGTTAAGTGGGTCTCTTCTTTAATACGGATATTAAATTATTAGTAAAGATTCCTACTCTTAAAATTATTACTCATACGTAGGACAAAAAAGTAGATTCATACTCCTAAAATTAATATTAATATTTATAGTTAGTTTAGTTATAATAAGATACAATTTTTATTTAATGTAAAATTCTTCACTAAAAGTATCTCTATCTATATATTTTAGGACTTTTAGTTTAAGAAAAAGTCTTATCATATATTTTAAACTCTTGATCCCATATATTTTAGGAGACAATATTATAAATATAATTAAATAATAATTTGTGAAAATAATGAAAAGACGATTTTGTCTAAAGGAGAGACTTTTTAATGAAGGACAAAAAATTCAAAATCACTTTTCTAAGGATCTTCACACTTATAGATACTGATTATAGATTCTTGACATTTAAAATAAATAAAATATCATGTATTTTGATAGACAATTGTTAATTGAGAAGCGTTTTTGTGAAATTTTGATATACCTTATGACTGAAGAGACAAATTTATTTGTAATTTGAGGTTAGTTTTCTAATATTTTAGTACATTCTTAATGATTACAATTTTGATAGTAGTTATGATTAAAGAGATGAATTTGTTTGTGAAGTAAGTTATTTAAAATTGGCTTAAGTCATCGACAGACCCTTAAAGTTATCTAAAAAATTCACTTAGACCCCTCAACTAAGGCCTGTACCTATGAGGCCCCTAACCCACCCGAATTTGATCCAATCAAGCATTTTTTTTGCCTATGTGACACTTCGTGTGTTGTCCACTCAATAGGGGCGCGTGAGGCATGATTTTTTTATTGAATAACGAATGAAAACAAGCCAAGTGGCACCGAGGGTCCAAATTTTTTTTTATTGTAGGATAAATAATATATTTTTTTATTAAAAAACTTATATTTAAATTATTTTATTAATATAATTTTTAATTATTATAACTTATTTTTTTTAAAAAAGAAAATCCCCCCCCCCCCCTCATTGTTTTCCTCACCCCTACCCCCATTGTCATCCCTACCCCCCCCCCCCCACCCCTCAACCCCCAGCCCAGTCTCATCCCCATCACAACCCCCCCTCCACTACTCAACCCCAGCCCAGTCCCGTCGTCCCCCAACCTAGTCCCGTCGTCCTCCAACCCACCATTGACATTTATGCTTCAAATGAAAAAAAAATGTTAAAGCAATAGACCCCCAACCCACCATTGACATTTATGCTTTATATGAAAAAAATGTTAAAGCAACAGAAAATAGCTGGTGGCAATGGTATTTGAGTGTCATTTTAAACACTCAATGGTATAAGAAAGATACCATTTTTCTTGTCCAAATTTTAAAATCTTGAGGTTAAGATTTCTTGTCCAAATCTTGAAATCTTGAAATCTCAATAATATTTAGCAATGGAGAAGATAATTTAGTTTTTAAGTTGTTGTCTTAATCTGATCGACGAAAAAATGGAGATTTTCAACGTGGGGGTAGGGGGTTGACGACAAAATGGAGAAGAAGATGAATGAGAAGGGGGACTAGATTATGCTTTTCACTTTTTAAAATTTTTTATAATTATTATTTAATAATCAGTTTTTTATTTTTATTTTTAAAAAAAGTATAATTATTTTTGGCAAAATGATCTTTTGGACCTCTATACTAGGTCGATTTTATAAGTTGGACACTTCTACTTACACGTTTGTCATCAGGACCCCTGAACCCATTAAAAAATAATATTTTAAACACATTTTGGGAGAGTGTAACACACTCTATCACGTCAACTGCCACATAAGTTGCCATGTGTGCTACGTCACTTGCCACATCATTTTTAAGTATTTTATGAAATTTCAAGTCATTTTTAAAATGCAACATGACAAATTAAATATTAATATTAATTTAATTAAATAAAAAAATTTATAAATTCTAGAAAAATTTAAATAATCATGTTTTTATTTTTGCTCACAAATTAAATATCAAATTCATTCCAAATAATTAAAATTCTTCTCCAACTAATTTAAATTTTTAACTATAAATTCATATATACAAACATAATAAATTTTTGATTTTTAAATTTGAATATATTTAACAAAAATAATTAAATAAATTATTTTTATAAATTGTAGAAATTCTAATCCACAAACACAATAAATTTTTTATTTAAATTAATTTAAACTTTTAACTATAAATTCTAATACACAAGCACAATAAATTTAATTAAACATCAAATATATTCCAAATAATTGAAATTTCCTTCCAACTAATTTAAAGTTTTAACTATAAATTTACATACACAAACATAATGAACTTTTAATTTCTATTTAAATATCTTTAACAATTTGTAAAAGTTACAAAATTAATCCTAAACAAAATAAAAAATTTAAATTAAGAACAACAACAACAATATCTGCCACAACAATGAATAACCAACAACAATATCAATGGTGATGGTGATGAACAATAACAATAATATCAACACAGCAAAGAGACTTGACCAAATAAGGTAAAAAAAAAAGAACAACAATATCTGCCACAGCAATGACCAACCGACAACAATATTAATGGTGATGGTGATTAACAACAATAATAATATCAACACAACAAAGAGACTTGACCAAAAAAAGGCCAAAAAAAGAAGCAAAAACCCTCTTCAAGGATTGCCCAAAAATCTGTCATATATGATGATGAAGAAAAAAAGATGAAGAGAGAGATATTTACATGGTGATGGTGATGGCTATGGCATCCATGGCTCTGGGGATGGGGGGATGAAGAGAGATGGAGAGAGCTGTAAGGGTGTGGGACGTTAATGGTGATGCCATGGCAGCCATGGATGGACGAGGGATGAGGGACGGGGGATGAGGGTAAAGAGTAGGGTGAGGGTAGCTGGACGAGGAAAGGGGGCTGGATGGAGGTGAAGGGGTGGTTGGACAGGGGAGAGTGACAGAGGGGTGGGGTGGGGGCTGGACGGAGAGGGGGGTTTGGGGAAATGAGGTTTTTTTATTTTTATTTTTAAAATTTATTATTTTTAAATTTTGGAAAATATTTTTTAATTAAAAATGATGGAGGGAAAAAAGGCTATTTTTTATTTTTTTTTAATTTTAATATTATTTTTAATTATTTTAATATAAAATTAGCCAAAAATTGACCCCCCCACTCGCACCCCCAGGCGAGTAACTACACTCTCCTTGTCCTAGTCAGCAATTTAATGCCACATAAGAAAAATCAACGGTTAAAGGGTTTGAAATATTGCTTTTTAGTAAGTTCAGGGGTCCAGATGACAAACATGTAAGTAGAAGTGTCCAACTTACAAAACCGACCTAGTACAAAGATCCAGAAGATCATTTTGCCATTATTTTTTAATAATTATTGGATTTAATGCCACATGTCACCTTTTAATTCATCAATTTTGCCACAGCACACGAGTGTATTACATACACTCTATATCTTTTGCTGATTAGGTAAAAAAGGCCTGATTGGATGAAAATTCGGGTGGGTTAGGGGCCTAATAGGTACAAGCCTTAGTTGAGGGGTCTAAGTGAATATTCGGGACAACTTTAAGGGCCTGTCGATGACTTGAGCCTTTAAAATTTTAATATGTTCTTGAAGTTTACAATGATAAACTATCATGTATTCTTGATCGGCAATTGCTTACTGAGAGATTTTTTTCCGTTTTGAAATGTTAATACTATCTATGATTGAAGAAACAAATTTGTTCTGATTTGGGGTAAGTTTTTCAAAATTCTGATGAATGTTTTTTATGTATACAACATAAAGTATCATGCATTTTTGATAGACAATTGCTAATTGCAAAACACGTACAGTACTATTACAAAAATGATTCAAACTTTGTGTCATTCATTAAAAGATTTAATTTGCAATAAACAAACTGTCTTCACTTTTGTAAAATAATTATTATTTAATTATTATATCAAATATTTCAAAATTTGAAATTAATTAAATTCTTATTGATGTAGGTAAGAAAGTAGAATTTTACTATATAGAAAATAACTTTTACAAACTAAAATAAATACAGATCCAGTCTAAAAATTGCCTTTTTAAAACTAAATATTATATTAAAATAGGGATCCTATATAAACCACTATCAAAATTTTCCTAAATTGACTAAATTTTATACAATTTAATTTTGTTTTGATACTAAACCCAATAAATTAAAACTGCAAATTTATCGTAAATGAGGTTAATAATTCACACCAGTTCTTTAAAGTTGTTACTTAATAATATAATGTACCACAAGAATTTATTTTCATACACACACACACACACACATATATATATATATTGTTAATTTAACGTGATACTCTGTTATATCTTTTATATGAATCGTATGAATTGATAAATTTTATATTCAAATATTTTTTATATTTAATAAATCAATTTATTTCTAAATTCAAGCAATTTTTTTTTATAATATTAAGGTTATTTTATAAAATAAAATTTTTAAAATGAGTTATATAAAGTAAGGTTAGTTTTTTTAGAAAAGGCAAGAAACATGAGAAAATTGAAGGAAATGTGTCATTTAAGTCTTGAATGAAGGATTGATGACATTGATCAACTTGAAGGGTCAAAAATAATTAGGAAACTTGATCAAGTTAATTGTGGACTTGCTTAATATTTTTTAAACTTTTTAATTTTTTCAAAAATACAAATCAACCCACACCCCTCTTCTCTCCAAATCAACCATCTCCTCCCTTTCTCCTTCTCAACGGTTTCTCCCAACTAATAGTTCTGCAAATTTCTCCTTTCAATCCCCGCCGACTTCAAACTCCGGCGATAAATAGTTGGGCTTCGAGTTCCTTTTTGACTTTGAACCGTTAATTGACGTGACAACCTTGCTCTTTAGCCACACAACTTCGAGTTCTTCATTGTCCCTTTTCTTTCTTTACAGGTAAAAAATTATAGCCTTTTTAGTTTTGAAGAAAATGAGGAATTTGAGCCAACTTCTCTTCTAGTATTTGTGAACAATTTCAATATTTGTTGCTTTAATTTAAAATACGATCCGAATAAAACCCTGATTTCTAGTATTTCTTCTTCTCTTTTCAGAGTGCAATATAATTTTTTGTTGTTTGTTGCATTTTTTGAAGTTTGATTTTTGTTGTTTGTGTTTGTATAAATAAAACAACGATGTTGGTGTTTTTGGTGTTGTGCCAGTTGCTGGGTTAATTTGTTTTTGTTTTTGGTAAAAATAATGATATTGCTGTTGTTCTATTGAATAAAATCATGCTACTATTTTTTTCCGAAACAAATTAGGCATCTGATGCAACAGATTAACCATTTAATGCAACAGATTTATCGTATAATGTAACAAATTTACCATTGGATAAAAAATCTGATGCAATAGATTAACCATCGCATTAAAATTTGATGCAACATATTTACCATCAGATTTACCATCTGATGTAACAGATTAACCATCTGATACAACTGATTAACCATCTGATGTAATAAATTTCTCATTCGATGTAACGGAGAAACCATCGGATTAAAAATCTAATGCAAAAAATTAATCATCTGATGCAATAGATAAACCTTCTGTTAGATAAAATCCTATCAACTATTCCAATAGGACATGTTCAAGACTTGATTTTTCAAACTGATCATTCATCTATCGCGATAGACGACCCTTCTATTGGAAGAAATCTAAATAATATTTATCGTTGATAACTGTTCCAATAGATCACTCATATGTGCAGCATATGTGTGATTTATTGCACAGACCATTCATTTGTTTTAATAGATTACTCATTCGTTGCAACAGGTTAGTTATATGTTACAACAGATAAGCTACCTGGTGCAACAGATGTGTGATCTGTTGGAACTGTTATTTTACTGTTGTGCATGTTAGATTTACTATTATTCCCTTTTAACGATGCATTAATCAATTATTATCTATTTTATGTTCCTATAAAATAATAAAAAAGAAATTGAATCAAGTTCAAGTAAAGGAACAAGTGAAACATCTAGGCTACATCCACCACTCTATGAGCTGCTTTACAAGAGCTATCTCAATTAAGAGCAGAAGATGAGGAACATGGGGAGGAGGAATATTTCAAAAGAGATAATCCAAATACTAATATCCCTTCCACAAAGAGTGGGTCAAAACCTTCAGTATTGATAGTTATCCTGTGAGAATATAGTGCAATGGTACCACATATTTAACGGATGATTTCTTGGTTAAGTCAGCCATGGAAAATTCTTTTAAAGCCTTCAAAAAAATACTTCGAGAATAAAAATTGGATGCTTATTTCAGGGACAACTTTTTTGGGCAATATCTTGATTTGACAGAGGACAAAAATGCTCATTTCAAAATATAAATGGTATATGATCTTCTCAAGCGTAGGTTTATGTATGGAAATAAAGATAAAATGGATGAGGTGTGGATAAATTACTATGGCATGCCTTTTTGTTTTGGTTGGAAAAAGTTTTCCATAGTTATTGGACTACAATATTATCCTCCTTCTCCTTCTCAAGTTGTACCCATTCTAACCCAAAAAAACACCCCGCACACTCAAAAAAGACAAACACAAGTCAAGTGATCATAAAGACTTGGTGTCCCTTATTAGTCCAAGCTTCGAAAATAAAAATTTGATAGATGCGTTGAAAGGTAAAAGACTTTCAAAGAAGCACAAGCAATCATTGTGCTTGGTTTGGTTTGTACATAATCTTCTTTGGACGAGAGATGTTAACAACAACATACCACTTGGTTTAATAAAGCTCTCCGATGATCTTGAGTCATTTAACAGCTATCTTTGGGGTCATGGAAGTTTCAAAATGACTGTCAAATATTTGTTGACTCCTTTAACCCCAAAGACAGTCAACTTATATGGCTTTTCATAGGCTTTCATGGTAAATATTTCTTTTATTATGATATGATTCATTTTTTTATTCAATAATACTTTTGATTTGTTGGCGTTATTTTATAGGCATGGGCGTTTGAAGTCATTCCTTATTTGAGACAACAAGTGAACTACCAAGAAGAAGTTTCCTGCCAAGAATCCTACGATGATTGTCGGCCAAAACTGATAAAAAAATATAAAATTTCTTAATCTCTTCAACCCCTCAAAGGATGCAGTAAGTCTAATTCTAATTAAGTTTTTGTTTCAATTAATGATTTTTTTGAATGATGATCTAATCATCATTCTAATATTTGTACTGATTTATGTTAGATTGTGCATTGGTCGCTTGTTCCTACCAATCGAGAGTTGAAGATGCTATTTTTTCTTACTTTATGATTTGTGCAAACTTTATTGGATCCTAAAGTCATTGACAGAATAAAAATAAAATTATTTGGGGGCAACAACCATCAGAAGAAAAATAATTTTGGAGGGTGCGCTTGTTCTTATTGATGATGGTAGTAGTAGTGAAGCTGTTGGGGGTAGTAGTGGTGCTTCTGTTGGGTCTAATGATGCTCCTCTTACAGTTTTTAAAACAAACCATTATAAGTATGATCATATTAGTTATGCAAATTTTGCCCCTCCTAGCGAATATTCTGCATGCAAATGTCAAGACTGCAAAGCGAAACATGATATAGTGATTAGTGTTATTAATGCATTAACTGCTTCTGTAAAGTAATTGACATCTAAGAGAGGTGTCATTCCATCAAAGAGTATTTCATATCCATCCACTTCATTAGAGATTAAGGCTAAGAGAAGAAGGAAAGTAATTTCCAAGGCATTACCAAGCATCAAAAAATGCAAAATTACAACTCCACTGTCTTTGTGTTGCACTATTGAGCAATGTACAAGGTCCACAGGAGAGTAGCACGAGTTTAAGAAGGTGAATATATTACATTTATTCCAACTAACAAACAAACACATATCTGTTTCAATAGATGACACATCTGCTGAAAATTATCAAATAGATATATACATCTATTGCAATAGTTGACTAACCTATTGCATCAGATACAATATCTATTGCAACATATGTCACGTCTGTTTTAGCAAATCAAATAGCTTTACTTACCATTTTTATTTGTACCAACAGATGACCTATAAGCTGCAACATATGGGTCATCTGTTGGGATAAATTAAATCAAGACTTCCTATTATTTCAATTTTTCCAAATAGATGAGTCATATGTTGCAACAAATAGTTTATCCATTACAGATTCTAATACAGCTCTTCCTCATGTTTTAATTTATCCCAATAGATGATCCACGTGTTGCAACAGAATAATAATCTATTTGCTAAAATAGATGAGTTATCCTTTTCTAATTTTTTGTATCTCTCTGATTAGCATTGACAATTCTGGATTTTCAGGTGGATGTCACAGTAGAAGGTACTACTGAACAACATTGAAAAAATGCTACTCTTTTTATAGAAATACAGAGAAGTGTAAGCACAAAAATCGTACGTAAGTGATATTACAGATTCACGATGACCAAAGTCGAATTTCATAGCACCGAATGAAGAACAACTTGTTCATATTGAGTAGATCTTTATAGCTTGAGTTTTTAAAAGTAATAACCTCGCCCTTCGTTAGAAATTGTTGGCATCAGAACTTAAATTGTTGATTTATTTGTTGAGATCTGTACCCATAATAATTTTTTATATTTTATTTATTTGTTGATTTATTTCATATAATTTTTGAAGGCTTCGATTTATTTTATGTTGTCTATGAATTTTATTTTATCCGTAATTTGATCTTATTAATTGAATGGAATACTAGATTCAAATATTACAACAGATAAGGTATTTGTTGTAACAGACAATATATCTGTCGGAAAATATCAAACAGATTTAGACATATGTTGCAACATGTAGGTCATTTATTGGAAATTATCAAACAGGTTTTCCCACTGTTGGAACAGATAGACTTAGATAGAAATATCGACATAATGCAACAGATGACCAACTTATTGCAAAAGATAAACTATCTGTCAGAACAGGTAGAATATCTGTTACAATAGATAGATAATCTGTTGCATTATAAAAAATTGAACTTTCATTAGACATAAAAAATTGCCACTACATGTAAAGTGAAATGACTTGAAATAAAAAAAGGCAGAACCCATTGACAGGCACCTAAAGTTGCAACAATCTTTCACTTTGACACCTCAAGTAGACAGCGTTCATTTTAAACGCCTAAAATAGGCATCAAATGTGTCAGTTTGACAGTTATTGCCCTGTTGGCAACTTGCGTGTAATTCACACATCCAAGGTACGTTAAACCTCTATTTTTGCTGACTTGACATCTGATTTGGCCCCCAACAATTATTTTCCCCCCATGTCTTATATATTTATCTTCTTCCTAAAATTCAACCCTATATTTTCAAATCTTCTTCTTCTTCTTCATTTTTTTTCTCTCTCTAAATTCTTAAAATTATTTGTATATGGCTTTTCTTCATCTTCCACTATTTTTTGTGATAAACATTTTTGATATTGTAAGTGTGCTCATGAAGCTCTACTGAAGACTTCTTGGACTCAACAAAATTCAGATCGTAGGTTTTTTACTTGTAAGATTTCAAAGGTAATATTTTTTTTATTTAATTAGTTGATTAATTATTGACTTGTAATTTGGTCTTATTTTTATAGAAATTGGGTGGATGTGATTACTTTGATTGGTATAAAGAATGACACCCTTCACAAGCAAATCATATAATCTGGGGTTTGTTGAAGAAAGTCAAGGCTTTTGAAGAGAAATAAAATCAAGCAGAAAGATACTACATTGTTGGCGTTATTGCTACTGGTTTGGTGTTGGGGCATATGGATATTCAAGCCTAATTGCTGAAATTTTTATGGTGGTGTATTTGATACTAGTTTGGTGTTTTTGAACACATGAATATTAAAGAGTAATTATTGGAAAATATCAAACAAATTTAGACATATGTTGCAACATGTAGGTCATATGTTGGAAATTATCAAACAGGTCTTCCCACTGTTGTAACAGATAGACTTAGATAGAAACATCGACATAATGCAACAGATGACCAACCTGTTGTAGAATATATGTTACAACAGACAGACAATCTATTGCATTATTAAAAAATTCAACTTTCATCAGATAAAAAAATTTCCACTACATGTAAAGTGAACTAACTTGAAATAAAAAATTATTATGGTGATTGTGTTCTACATCTTCTTATTTATACACAGGCTCCAAGTGTCCAGT
>NC_061119.1:85485329-85499434 GCF_002878395.1 Capsicum annuum | reverse complement strand
GTGTTCTACATCTTCTTATTTATACACAGGCTCCAAGTGTCCAGTTAATAACTCATAAGCCCAGACTTCTTGCATATTTTCCACTGTGTTGTCGTACAGAAAGGTCGATAGCTTGGCCATTTCTGTGCCGGTTAGCAAACATTTGATATATGCAAGCGTGTATGACCCACACACGACAGTGGTTTTATTTTTTGGAAGGTCCATGCCTTTGTTTCGACCTTCAAAATCTGATGTTTGCTTTTTCAACACTTCCTCTGGAAAATCATCGATCAGCTTACTCTGATTCAACAAGTTGGGGAACAAATTCAACAGTGGCTGAATGTGCGTAAAAAATTAGCCTCCTCGATGGCAGGTAAGTTGCAGTCATAAACCTTCATCTTTCCCTTCTCGAGCAGTATCTCAAGAGCCAAAAAATATTTGACGTTCACGTTCATGTTCATGACTGCAAGAATTATCTTTACCTTGGTCCAGCTCTTACCGTATGGATATGGCCCTTTTTTTCTAACAAATTTAATTATTTATTCATCCCATTGGAACCAAGAAACTAACAAATCAAATCCTGGGCCACCGAGAGTTGATGCTTTCTTAGTGAGCTCATCGTACCTATCCTTGAAATTCTTGTAGAAGTTGAGGTCCATTATCCTATCGGTAAGATCATAAGCTTCCGAATATGCTAATTGCCTACCTCCCATAAGGCAGAGAATTTCTTCAACACACTGTGATATAAGAAGTCAATTTTTAAATAGGTTAGTAATTGTAAAGAAGAAAAACATTATGGAAAGATACAACGAATGGTCCATCTGTTGCAAAGGGTTCTCAGAATCTGTTCATAAATTACCCGTCTAACGCAACTTATACAACAGATGGATAATATGTTGCAATAAAAACACGACCAGTTGTACCAGAATACACAACTGTTGTAACAGATAACACATCTGTTGCGTAGCTTCTTCTTCATGTAGTAGATTAGAAGGCTAGGTTAGGAAAAATAAACTTACCTTGTCCACGTACGGCATATGCATACATGTCATACTCTTGAAGTCTTGGTTGGAAAAGGTATGCATGGGGTAACCTTTCTTGGCATTCTTGGCCCGTCGCTGATCCATCTTCTCTTTGGCACCAAGTTTAACATATATGTTCACCTTCTTCAATGACTCCTGCCTTTCAACAACATTTGGAGAGGGATAAGTAGCAATTTTTTTTTATTTCTGATTGGAGAGTACTTGGCTAATTGCTCTTTTCTTTCTCCTAACTTCCACTGTGGGAGTGTATGGCTCCCTCACCTTCTTGGAGGATATGACACCCCTCTTGGATTTTAATTCCTCGACAACTTTAGCAATAGTCTCTACTTTTTCAAAGAGTTTATCCTATATGTCCTTGCACTCTTTATATTTGCAATAAGAACACGAGGGTAAAGAAGGGTGAGAGGGACCTGTGTAAGGGTGAGAGGGACCGGTATAAGGGTGAGAGGGACCTGTGTAAGGGTGAGAGAGACCTGTGAAAGGGGTGTTTTTAAAAATATTTATTTATTCTTGAGCATCAATATGCTCATCATCACAACTAGAAGTAGTATCAACATCAACATGCCTGCCACCAACATCAACAACTCCACCTGCAACACCCCTAAAAGAAGCACCCACATCTGTTATAACAGGTTGGTTAGGAAAAGCCTAAACATTAGGCTGACCTTGCCTAACTGCTCTTCTTATGGCTGTTGCTCCAACCAATTCCTTCTTTATTAACTCCACCTTTGGGTCTGCTATTGCATCAATAAGACTTAGAGTAATAAAAGAAGTCATCCCCAACTCATGCTCAATAGGCACGATTCATGGATGCACAATCTAATAAAAAAATAGATACATTTAAATCATATAATAATTTGCAGTCAGTTGGGTTATATGTTAAAACAAACAACTTATGCAACAGATGATCTTTATGCCACAATAACTAATCTGTCTACCACAATAGATTAACAATATATTACATCAAATTACCCATTTATTGCATAATTTACAGCAGAATGGTAATCTGTTGAGTCGGGTTCAGAGAACCAAAGAAACAGATGGGTAATTTGATGTGAAATATGAGTCATCTGTCGCAACAGATTATCTATCTATTGCACCAGTTATAGTAGATGGGTAATCAGTTGCAACAGATGACCCATCTGTCGCAACAAATGTCACATCTTTTTCAATATCTTTCTTTGAGTCAAATTAGTTTACTTGAAAGAAGACGTACTGCATCATTCAGAGGGTTAAAGAGATCAGCCTCCTTAATTCTTGTGTTACTCTTTGCAGCCAACCATCTAAGGATCCTTGGATGAAAAACCTTATCTGTATAATCCTTAACCTGCTTTTGAAGGGGAGGAATAAATTTAATGCCCAGTCCAAAAAAATATAAACGAGAAATAAATAAAAAATGTCATAGTAATTTTTCAATATAAATTAATGGATGAGTAAACAAATAGTGATTAAATTTACCATGAAAGCCCAAGGAAGCTGTATAGTGTGATTGTCTTTAGGGATAGTTTTGACGGTAAATATTTGAAAGTTGAGTTGTAGCTGTTATATCCCTAGAGATAATTGTTAAATTTCTCAAAATCCTCAGCAAGCTTCAACAAATCATCTTCTATGACTTTATTGACGTCTCTTGCCAATATAACGGAATGAGCAAACCAAACTAAGCACAGTTGCTCCTTGTACTTTATTGATATGGTTTTATCCTTTAGATATTTTATCAATTTATTGGCTTAATACCCACATCCAGCAATGTCCAACAATCTATCTATTTTTTTCTTGCGTTTGTTGGTTTTGGTGGGTGGTCGATGGGACAATGCCATCCCTCTCTTTGATGGTGGTAGTTTGTCTATCCTGCTCTCCTTGGACCTTTTGTGGGGTGTTTTCTTAATAAGTTGTTCTTCTGGACGATCGTTTCTCAAGCCTGTCACTATGAAAAACTCTTTAAAGCCAAAACAAACCGACATACTACAGTAGTTGATCCAGATTTCATCTATCTCCCCTCTTCAAATTTTAACTATCCCCCACGTACTTGATCCTACACTTGAGAAGACCAATACCATGATTATTTGGAAACAGGTAGTGTGGTCCTCAGGTAGCGCAAGAAAGTGTCCAAAGCATCTCTTCTTAAAAAGTTCTTCTATGTTTACATTCTTCATAGTTTTTCTAAAGTTATCAAAAGGTTTCCCCAACTGACATTTAAGTACAAAATCATCAGTTAGTTTTGCAGGGTCATCTATCGGCATCACAACTTTAAACCTGTCAATACTAATAGTTTTGACAGCCTCATGCTGGGATTTTGATATTAATTCATGCTCTATTGGCGATGCATTATCATCATGATGATCATCATCCTCTTTCTCACTTTCTTCACCCTCATCTTCTTGTTTATTTTCTTATTCTTCCTCTTCACTTTTATTTTTCTTATCACCATCTACAGACCCTTGTCTATCTCCCACAATGTTGTTTTTATATCTTTCTTAGCTTCACCTTTCCCTAACTGAACTTGTTCAGGAAGCTCCTCTGAATCCCCCTGTACTCTAGCCTTTTTTGTTAGGTGGTCAGAAGTTAATCCACTTTGACTTTCCTTTTTTTGGGAGACACGTTTTACCTACAAAAAACAGAAAACAAAAAATACATTACAATTGATGTATGCATAAATTTAAGAAATACATTACAAACACCGCTAACAAACACCACAAACACCTCCAACACCAGCAGTGCCTCCACAACGACCACCAACAGGCAATACCACCAATGCCACCATCACCACCACCAAACCACCAATACAAACTCCACCACCAACACCACCTCCAGTGCCACCTATACAAATATCACCATCGATAGCCACCAACAACACCACAAACACCATCCAATAACACCACGACAGTCAACGAAACACTGCAACAAAAAATAGTTTTTTTTCGAGTTCTTCCTATGCTCAAAACTCAAAGTCTAAAAGTTTTCCTTTTTATCATTAACTAAAAATCCCTAATTTTTAGAAAAAAAGAAAAAATATAGAACTCTTTTCAAACTCTATTACCTACCAATATAGAGAGAATGATGAATACAAGCAAGAATGAAGTTGAAAATAACAACTATATGATCAGAAATGGGAAGAAAATTAATCTGTTGTGAAGGGTTGAGCAATATATTAAGTAGTTGTTGTTTGTATTGTTGAGATAGAAAGAAAAGACCAAGAACTCAAGATTTGACATGATGAAACATTTTTCTGCAAATGGATGATTTGTATGGTTTGATTTATATTTTGGAAAAGAATGACAAGTTTTGAAAATGTTAATTTGGTCCAAATTAATCTTAATTATTTTTTTAAATTTTAAAAGATATAATTTTTAACTGTCTCATCATAATAAAGTGTATTAAGTTCAATTAGAACACTGATGAATTTTAGGTATTAGCTTAACAATAAGTTAATAAGAATAGTTTTAACTCAGAGTGATTGTTTGATAACTCATGTTAGGAGGAACGCAATACCAACATCATGCAATTGCAAAGACTCAATTAAAGTTGTAGTTGACCCTGTCAACTCATACCTAGCTGTAGCTAAATCAATTTAGTTATTAGACTAATAATAAGTTAATAGGAATCGTTTCAACTCATAGTGATCGATCGATGACTCAGGTAGGAAGAAACGCAATACCAATATTATACAATTGCAAACACTCAATTGAAGTTGTAGTTGACCCTGTCAACTCATCCCTAGTTATAGCTAAATCAATTTAGGTATTATCTTAATAATAGGTTAATAAGAATCATTTCAACTCAGAGTGATCGTTCAACAACTCAGGTCGGGAGGAACGCAATACCAATATCATGTAATTGCAAAGACTAAATTAAGGTTGTAGTTGTCCCTGTCAACTCATCCCAAGTTGTAGCTAAGGTATTAGCTTAATAATAAGTTAATAAGGATTGTTTCAACTTAAAGTGATCATTTAACGACTCAGGTCGGGAAGAACGCAATACCAACATCATGTAATATAGTAGACCATATCAACTCATCCTTAGTTGTAGCCAAATCAATTTAAGTTATAGTTGAACATATGAACTCAATTAAAATTGTAAAACAACTGTTCAACCTATTGTAGCATATGACATATCTATTGGAATTTGTCAAACAGATTATTAAATATGTTGCAACAGATTACCTATGTTGCAGGTATGATTCTCTGTTGCTCTTTTCTTCTCATTTTTTTCTTTGTATGTTATTTAAATTAAATATTTATATCTGTTGTTTTTATTGATTTACCCATTACCTGCATCCTATTTATTGAGAGAATTGAAGAAAAGGTGACTTTTAAGTCTTGAATGAATGAACCATTGTTTTTATTAAGAAATATGCAAAAAAAGTCATCTGTTGGGAGAACTTAAAAAACCTTGTTGTCAGTATCATTTTTATGTCTTTTGTTTGTTACTTTGTTGGTGGTGATGTTGTTGGGAGTATTGGTGTTATTGGAATATGTGGTGTTTGTGTTGTTGATGGTGTTGGAACATATGGTGTTATTTCTTTGTTGTTGATGTTGGTGTTAGTGTTGCAATAGTTTCCTCAACTATTGCAAGTGATGAGTCAGCTGTTGAAACAAACGAAGAAACTTTTGGAAGAAATCAAACTAGTTGCAAGACTGGTTTCATTTATTCCAACAGATGACCTATCTATTGCAATATGTCAGCCATCTGTTGCCATAGATGCATCGCCTGTTGTAACAGATGACTCATCTATTGCAACACTTGTTGTAATGTGTTGTGTTCATTCAATTTTGTGTTACCATTTTGTAATATTCTTTTTGTTCTTCTCTTGTTTGACATCACATATTTTTTTATTATTTGCAGATAAAAAAAGTGAAAATGGATCAACTTTTGCTCGACCAGCATTAAAGGCTAGAGTAAAAAAGGGTTTAGAGGAATAAACTGCTTGCAGATGAAACCACTTCATATATGAAAGGTATGTATTACTGATCAACCTATCATGAAAACACACATCCAGTACACTGATTTTGTGAATGTTGGTTCTTTACCTATTAAGTATTAATCATTCAAACAAGATATGGTATTTTACAATTAAGATTGTTAGATTCTAACTGGTAAGGCCAAGGGACCAAGTAGGTGGTGTCGATACCCTATTACGGTTTAATGAAGATTTTACTAATATTCAAGTGTTTGGTGGCAGTGTAAATATTCAAATAGTGATTGGACTAATTTTAAGGGTTCAGTGGACTTTTGAAAGGCCTTCGAAGCCTCGCACCGCTGCAAACAAGAATGAAAAACCAATAGAAATTCCCCTGGTCTAAATTTATATAGATTGGTTGCTCGAGGAGACTATTATATAGCAGAAGGTGATTGGGAGAATACCCATATGGGAAAGGGGAGTGGAGAAGACTATATATCAACTCAAACCTTATTAAGAAAGAAACACAGGGTAGGAAGGAACGTGTAGCAAATCTGGCTGATGAAATTGACATAAAAAGTGAAAAAATTGAATGAGATGTAAATGTGAAAGTGTATCCAAAAATGAAAATGCATCAGTCCATTTTGAAAATAAAAATGCAGAAGTGGATTGGAGCTGTGCACTTTGTTAGGAGACTGCAACTAGCTAGCATGGCCTGAATGAAGACCCACAAAATGCCAGACCAGAACTCTAAGGTTGCAGCTTTGCAAGCACCGATGATGGTAAGATTGTCGGTCAGGAACAAAACCTAAACCAACAACTCCTGAAGTAAAAATAAGGGATCAAGCCAAGTGAAAATTTCTAGAGTTAAACTTGCATCCCATGCCTCCTGTTTATTGTTCTGGTTTGGTCAAAGGAAATAGAAATAACTAGGCATGGGATTTCAGGCCAACTTCAGACCTTTTTATTTCTATTGCCATTGACCTGATTAGAACTATAAATAGAAAGCATGAGATGGAAGTTAGACTTCAGAAATTGACGCCTTGACTTTTTTTTTCTTCTGAAGTTATTGGTTTAGGTTTCATTCTTGACTGAAAAAATATTACCAATCTTCTATGCTCAGCAAGCTGCTTCCTTAGAGTTCTGGTGCTGCACTTTGTGGGTCTTCACTGAGGCCATGCTAGCTAGTCGCAGTCACTAGCAAAGTGTACAACTCCAGTCCTCTTTAGCATTTTTCTTTTTCAATAATGACAGACGGATTTTAATATTTGGATACACTTCCACATTTGAAACTCATTCAGTTTTTTAATCTCTAAAATCAATTTCATTGGCCAGATTCGCTAGAAGTTACTTACTTGTTTCCCTGTGTTTCCTCTTAAACAAGGTATAAGATGATATATGGTCTTCTCTACCTCCCCTTTTCCGCACAGGTATTCTGTCAAGAACCTTCTACCGTATAATAGTCTCCTCAAGTAACGCATTCATATAAATTTGGACAAGGGAAATTTCTATTATTTTTTCATTCTTGTTTTATTGAGTGTGAGGTTTCAGAGGCCTTTCAAAAGTCCATTGCACCATTAAAATTGGTCCAATCACTATTTTAATGTCTATAATTCCATCATATATTAATCCCTTCTCAGACCTTGACACATAAACATGAGCAAAATCGTCATTAAATTGTAACAGAGTATCGACACCACCTTCTTGGAACTCTTTGGCCTTATCAATTCTCACCCATCAAACTAAACTGTATAATGCAGGATCTTATTTGAAGGATCAATGTCTAATCGGTAAATAACTACATTTACAAAATCATTATACTTTATGTGTCTATCACAAAAACTTGATCAATAATACATAACTTCCACGTATAAAAGTAGATTCATTCATCTGCACACACCTTATTCTTCCTACCCCATAAATGTCGGACAATGTTTATTCTTTACTTCTCATGATTAAGTAGTGTAAAAGACTACGGAGGCTCAGAGGGTAACCATCTTTAAGATTAGAGGACTATATGCCCTTCAAAAAAAAACAAGTGCTACAAGTTTTGACTTTTTCACCTTTTTTGTTTTTAGATTTATTTTTTTCATATGTAGTAAAACATTCACCAATTTAGATTAATTAAGTTATGTGATGACTATTAAAAAAGAGGTGAAAAATTGTGACTTTTTGTTTAACACATTCAGAACAGTTGATGAATCAAATTCCCGATCTGTTGCAACTGAATCAACCGTTAGAAGAAATCAAAACATCTCCTCCAACAGATGGTCCATCTGTCATAATAGATAATTCATAGGTTGCAACAGATGTCTCATCTATTGCAATATACAGACCATCTGTTGTGACAGATGGTAAATCTGTTGCGACAGATGGGTTATCTATTGCGATAGATTGACCATCTATTGTGCTAGCTCAATAATAAAGACTGTTATTAAGAGAGAAATTATTTTGAAATGGTGAGAAGTTTGAATGTAAAATAAAAGGTCATGACTTTTCACAGAAAATAAAAAGTTAGCAGTTTAAATGTAATTAATACAATGGAGCTGAACAGTCGTGCCTTTTTGCCTAACACATTCAGATTCAATCCTCTATAAATAGGCTCCTCCTTAATCTTCATTCTACTCCACTTTATTTATTATTTCTTGCATTTTGTCTTTTCGTATTACATCTTCAACCACTTCTCTTCAAAGAGCATATTCCTTTCTTTTTGAGATAAGTTTTTTTGGTGTATAAATCTACTAGTTGGTAGTATACGTTGTATTACATTCAGAATATTTTCTTTACTTTTGTGTTTACTTTTTTTTGTCATTTCATGCGTATTCTAGATATGGCTGATCCTGTTTGGGACATTGCTATTCTGTGCGACACCGTGCAGAAACTTCAGAGGCAGGTTAATGATCTGCAGAGGGAGTTGGTCGTTTGAGAGCAAGGATGTTTAGAGAGATACAGAGGCTAATGAGAGCCCTGCTGCTGACGGTTGACGATTGGCCGGCTGACAATAATAATAATGATGATGATGATAATAATAATAATTAGAATGTGTTTTTTCTTTTAGCATATGTATTTTAATTTTTCTATATCGAATCTATAACTAATGTATTTTGTTTTTTGTTTGATAAAAAACTTATTTTTGGTTGACTTTGGCTTTTAAATTCTTATTTAATTTTCATTCTGTCTATTTCTTCTTCTCAACAAATATGCTGACGGTTGGAGGCAAGGAGTAATTTTGAATCCAGTAGCAATAGCAAGAGTTTTGAGTTTTTTCAATAGATGGACCATCTGTTGAAAGAGATTGGTCATCGGTTAGGTTTCTATCAGCAGATTATCCATCTGTTGCAACAAATTTGTCATTTATTAAAGGAAAACATTCCAGTTTGATGAACTGTATTGTGTTCTTTCAGCTAATGTCCATATGTTGCAAAAGATGGATAATCTGCTGAAAATAATTTTGTGGTCTACTGTATTTAGTTCATATTTTACCTCTTTTTATTGATGCACAAGTTATTAAAAAAGATATTTTATATAATAAATGATAACATTTACATTTACAACAATGAGTTAGATATATAAAAGTCCATAACAAATGATAACACAAGGTTTTGCAATTACAACAATCATGGTGGATTACGATCTAGGCATGTAGTTCTTTTGTGGCCAGCCTTCTTACATATGGAGCACTTGTTTCTTCTTGATGAAAATGATCCTCTAATTCCACGCCTTTTCTTATATGGCTTTTTTCCCAGTTTGATAGTGCTTGGGTCAATATATGGAGGAGGTATTAATCTCCCTAAAAGCTCTGCAGTAACAACCCAAGATTCTTCGGGAGGCATCAGAGTAATATACCTACTATATGCCATTTTATACTTTTCCACCGAATAATATGGAGAGGAGTACTCATAAGTTTTACTTTCATATTTTGCATCGTATTGAGCTCGAAGCGCTGCCATAACATATGGACAAGGTATTTTGTCCAGTCACAGTGATGTTTCCACGTTTGATCTTCAAACAAAATCTTGTACGTGCAGAGTACTCATAAGTTTTACTTCCATATTTTGCACCATATTTAGCTTGAAGCATTGCCATAGCATATGGACAAGGTATTTTATCCAAGTCAAAAACTCTGCACGTACAAGATCTTGTTTGAAGATCGACAGTGGAAACATCACCGTGACTGTTGATACTGAACTTGTAATCTGCTATTGGATGAGAAAATAATCTATTCCCCAGACTGATGTTCGTTGATATTATTTTTCTACTTTTAGAATGAATTGAGTTCCTGCGTTGTCGAACTCCACACGCCTTTCGAGAAAAAATTTGACATACTTCTCATTTATTATATCAAATAGAGCCACGATGGGAAATTCTCTTTCATCACCAAATAATAAATTCACCGATTCAGCTATGTTTGATGTCATAATATTATACCTATACAAAAGAATCACTAAGTATGGCATCATGCTATGTTTGATGTCATAATATTGTACCTATACAAAAGAATCACTTAGTATGACATCATGCTAATCTTGTATTGTACCTATACAAAAGAATCACTTAGTATGACATCATGCTAATCTTGTACCTCAAACAAGGCATTAAATTCATAAGGATGTACCTATTTGCTGAACAGTATGCCCGACTCCATCTTTTGAAATCGACACGTATGAGATGTTCTGTTACCTTGGGATTCATTTCCGCTATTTGATTGAAATGGCCTAAAAACTCCTCTCTACTATATGCTTTAGCTGCTCTATAAAAAAGGATCATGATCCTTTCATTGTAAAAGTTGATCTGAATGTTCTCTCCAAGATGCCTGATGAAACAACCAAAGTGAGCTGATCTTTGGAATACTTGAATGCCTATCTGAAACAAAACAAAACACTCTTCGGTATCTTTGACGTAGCTTCGCAGTTGTTCAAAAAAATATCCGTAAGAGGTATCACATTCCTTGTCTGCTACACAAAAAACACCAGAAAAAATATGATTCTTCGCATTCTGTGCCATCGCCACTAACAGATCTCCATTATCCCTGCTCCTCAAGAAGGTACCGTCGACGGCTATGCCTTTTCTTAAATATCAAAAACCTTGAATCCAAGCACCATAGGATACAAAAAAGTATTTGAACCTTTCATTTTCATCAACATGCAATGTCGTATTGCTTTTGAGATTTTTGGACTCAAGCATGTAACGTTAGGCATCGAGGACTGCATACTCGTGCTCGTCTGTCCCCCTAACCAAGTCCTTTACAATCCCTATGGCCGTATATATCTTTCAATTTTGTAAGGAGTTGATTGTACATATCTCTTGTAAAAGGGCCTTTGCTATTGGGGAATCTATTCTTGAAATATTCATTGAGGATCTTTGTAGTGGCATGAGAATTTTGTCCTGAAATACGCTTCGAACCATATGTTTGATACTTTTCATGTTTATGAATGACGAATCTGTCAAAACTTAAGTTCTTCACTGCTTTCAACCACCACTTGCAGTTCGAATTAGCACATCTGTAGCAAAAGACTTTGCTCGAATTAATCACCTTCATTATTCTGAAATCTTTTTTCAAGCAAGAAATAAACAAAGTAGTAGATAGTTCTTTCTTGTCCTTGAATGACATTCCAATGTAAAAATCGATCTCATTATCTAGACAATTTCTAGACTGTGCTGATTGAGAAGAACTGCCCACCGTATTGCTAGCAACGAACGTAGGTATTTGATCATCATCTGGAATATTCATGTCTAGATTATCCAACATAATCAAAGATGCCTTATTATTGTTCTTCTTCTATATTTTGGTTATCATTCTCTCTCATATTTTCAACCACGTACACCCTTAATACCAGACAAGATAAATCACTAAGATAACCACGCAATCAAACCTGATCGGTTATCTTGAAAGGTAGAACCCTGTGATTTTCAAAGAAGATGTGCATGTAGTTGATGATGAGTTCTTTTGGTTGACAATTCAGTCCACAATAGCTGATGATTAAGTTCACAAAATCATTATACGAAATATCACTTTGGACTATCATAGCTATCATCTCTAGCATTTCACCCTCCTTCCAATGCCATACATATCGATTGCTCTTCTCGATCCATTGACCATGACAATCCACCTTTATTGTTATTGATCCCTCTATTAGTGGTACCTAAATACAGTTATTTATTAAAAAAAGTTAATAATGATATTATAATAAAATTAATAGTGATTTTAATCTGTTGCAACATGTGAAAAATATATTGCAACAGGTAAGTGATCAGTTGCAACAGATTACATACCTGTTGGGATTCACTTTACGCTCTTGAAATTGATTTCAACAGACTAGCTATCTGTTGTAACAGGTGAATCATATGTTGCAACAGACTATACATCTGTTGCAATATATGAAACGCCTGTTGGGATAAATGTTATAGTACTAAGGAATCTTTGAAGCTGATTTCAATAGATGAGTGACATGTTGCAATAGATAACCAACCTATTACGATAAATATTTACTCTATTACAATAGACGACGCCTCTGTTGGAATCGAGTTGAAAATCTATTGCGATAGATATTTACTCAGTTGCAACAGATGGTGCATTTGTTGAAATCGAGTTCAGGTTCTGTTACAATAGGTTACCAATCTGTTGCGATCGATATTTACCCCTGTTGCAACAGATAACTAGTTTATTGCAACAAAAATTTAGTCTGTTGCAACAGATTGGTCATATATTGCAACAGATGACCCATCTGTTCGATTCATGCTAGGACACTATAGAACCATAAACATAGATCCAATATATGAGTCTTTCGTTGCAACAAATTAGTGTTCTGTTTAAACAGATGTCTCTTATGTTGTATTCATATTTGCGTCCTATTTATTGTTGAAAAAATAGCGCAATAATAATTTCCCAGATGAAAAATTCACTTAAAAATTGTAATTCAATTTACCAAAGTCTCCTATGAAGTAATGCCAAAGTGGAAAGTGATGTACGAAATAAAATTTGACCTAAGAAATTGGTCAGATAGCAGCAGTAGCGGTAACAACAACAATAATGGTCAACAAGAAGAAGAAAGATGATAATGAAGTAGAAGATGATAACAATGAAGTAGAAGATGATGAATAAAGCAACAGTAACAATACACAACAAAAATTGCTAAGAGAGAAAAACAACCATAGATGACAAGAGAGAGAAACACGCCTTTTCCCCCGTTTCTTATTATATTTAGATCAAAGTGTAAATTTAAAAACTTGTGGGCTATTCTCAAACTTCTCCAACATTCTTAATACATCCACTCAATTATTAAGACTTGAGTCACATACACCATATTTTCAAACTCTTTTGTCACTTTTAGCTAAATACCCCAAGAAACATAGAATTGGAAAGGTTTATGAATTGGAAAAGGAAAAAGCGGGCGGAAATTCTTAGGCTCAATTTATATTTTATTTGGATGGTGGTTTGTAATGATTTCATAATATGCGGTACTATATGGTATGGTATGGTATGGTATAGTACAGTATAGTGCAATATAATATTTGGATAGACTATATTGTTTACTGTTGTTTAATGAAAGTTCTATTGTTTGGTTTGACAGTATGGTTCTGCATTGTAACTGGTAAGTTTACTAACACACCCTTAATTATTATAAATATTAAAATTATTAATAAAATAATTTTCTTCCTACTAATTTGTCATAAATTATGCCACGTAGATATATTAATTTGTTAAATTCATGTAAATTCTAACAAAGTTAATGAAATAATAGATCAAATAAATATAATCAGATTTATTTTTTATAGTAACAAATTTTCTTTCTTTTTGGTGTTCTGAAATGTGTCACCATTGACAAATAGAAAGTTTGAATGCATTTTTCGTTTATGATACGGGTGTTTTCTAAAAAAAATCCCCCCCAAAAAATTCAAGAAAATAAATTATTTCTTACCTAGTAACCCAAGTAGAAAAATATTTTCTAAAAATATTTGTATATATTTAACACAAATAATAAAAACGAATATGATAAAGGTGGAAGGGTGAGAAAAAAATTATTTTAAAAAAAAATATTTTAGGGGTGGGGGTAGTGGAGTAGGGGATCGGGATAATGGCGGGGGTGAGGGTAAGAAAAAAGTTTTAATTTTTTTTTTTTAAAATATTAATGTAGAAAAATTATTTTTTTCGTGTGTGGGAGTGGCCAGGGGGGGGGGGGGGGGGG
>NC_061119.1:85485050-85485229 GCF_002878395.1 Capsicum annuum | reverse complement strand
GGGGTTGGAGGTGGTGTAAGAAAATTTTCTTTGAAATTTTTTAAAAATAAATTTAAAAAATAAAAAAGAAATTGGTGGGGGTGAAGGATTAGTAGGTAGTCGGTTGGGGGTTGGGGTAGGAGGTAGAGTTAAATAATATAAGGTGAAGGGTAAAATAGGATTATATAATATTAAGCAAG
>NC_061119.1:85285674-85482050 GCF_002878395.1 Capsicum annuum | reverse complement strand
TTTTTATTTTTTTCGTGATTAATTTTCGCACTTTCTTCCAATTTTTGCATGGATCTATCAACCAATACTCAAAAAGAATTGTAATAAGTTTAGTACTTTTCTTTTTTAAAGATTCTACTTTTTTTTTATTTTTTTAAAACAATCGAGTAATTATTTTTTTCTTTTTTCAGATTATTTTGCATTCACCAACATTATTAAAATAACATACTATTTGTTCTGTTTAGTTTTAACTTATTTATACAATAAAATACAACATCATATACCTTTAATATAATACAATTGTTAAAGATATATATCTATATATAATAATAATACAGTTTCTATATATACACATATTCTATATAATATTTATAACATTTTTATACAATTTTTAACTACAATTATTATTTAGATACATATTTTATACGACTCTATATAGTTTCTACATGTATTCTAAAAATGTATCAATCTAATATAAGAGAGTATCAATTGAGTATATGAACACTGCAAGTGTATCAATGTAGTATAAAAGTGTATTAATATGGTATAAAATAGTATCAATTGAGTATAGAAATTGCATGTGCTTGCATAGAATTTCTCTTCTCCTTTTTAAAAAGTGTATCAATATAGTATAAAAGTGTATCAATTTGATATAAAAGTACATCAATTGAGTATAAAGACTGCATGTAATCAATTGGGCCAAATGGCTAAAAAAAGGAATTAATTTAACCGACTGGACAACTCATATCCACATTTTCAAATGTGGATCATTTTTTTAAAAAATGGAGAGCGCATGTCCTTTTCCCATATTTATATTTAAAACGCTCCTTCATTTAACCAAGTGAATTTAAAAACACTCCTGATTTATCATATTCTCATGTGAAGTTTTCTGCTGACATGTTATACTTTTGGCTGCCACATAAATGCATAAAATCCAAAAATTATATTTAAAAATTAAACCATATTTGACCCACCCTGGCTAAATATCCCACCCGACTAAAAAACTCACAATCGCTAAAACACTTCTCAGTTCTCTCACAATTGCTAAACACTTCCCTTACGATCTAGGACACCACCCTTTGATTTTCATGAAAACAAAGGGTTTTAGCCTAGATCTTTTCAAATATGTCGCTTCTCATTAAAATTGGTAAGAATTGTATAAATTACAACAAAATCAAGCATTGCATTGTATAAATTTAATGGCAGAACATCAATGACAAAGTTTGATACATAAAACAAACCCGACAAAATAAATTAATTCATACCTTATAGTTTTTACAACCTCAAAATCTCTTTCCCTGAATTGTCATTGTTGATGAAATGGATGAAAATCATTTTCACCCCAATTTTGATTAAAAAATCAAACTTGTCCCTCAATATTGAACAATAATTATACTCCCCTTTTATTCCATACAATGTCCATTTTATCTTTATAATTTTAATCCTATATTTATGTAATATCTTTTTATATTATATGTAATGAATTTTTTTTAACATGGATATTTATAGCATTTTATTTAAGTTTATTAACTTTATAAGCAAATTAATGTTTTTTTATAAATTTATCACAAAATTCAATGTTATTTATTAAGATCGTTATTTTAGTATTATATGTATTAAAGAGTCGTTTGATGTGAAGTATAATTATAATAATTCAGAGATAAAGTTCATGATTATTCATTCTGCGTTTAATTAGATGTATTAGATAGTCTCAAAATTATTTGTCGCACCATTTATACCACAGCGATGAGATAAGTTATCACACATACATGTTAGTACAACTTATTTTGTGATAACTAATTTCAGAATAACTTGTTTCCAAACAACCCACCCCTAAGTGTGTGTATATACATATGTATGTACATGCATGTATGTATATTTTCGTGTTTTATCACTCTCTTACTAAATTCGTTTCATATTATTTAACTTTTTATTGATATAACACAATCCTTAAGAAAATTTTACTTAGAGGTATATTTTGCTAAATTAACATTATTAATGATAATTTGAAACTTTAAATTTATCTATACTGTTACTTTATATAGTTATTTAACACTAAAGGGTAGAAAAAAAAACACAATACAATTCTCTTGATTTCACAAATTGAGCAGATAAATTAAAACATCTATTTTTAGTATGAGAATCAAGTGATAAGAAATGATATTATCTATTGTCTATATCAGTAAATAAGTTGTGATTGCCATTAATAGAGTATTACATATTTTATAATTTATATAAATAAATATAATCTTTAAAATTTGATCTTATTTTTATTCGAGAAAAACATCTAGTACCCTTGAACTATGACCAAATTTACCCTTAAACTAAATTTTAGTGTATTTTTGTCAATCTTTTTAGCTAACGTAATACCTTTTGTCAATCATTTAGATAGCGTGATAGCTTTAATGTGAGCTCTATTTATGTAATAAAGATGTCACATTAGCACAAAAAAATGACAAAAATACGCTAAATTTGAGTTCAGGAGATAGTAGGACCCCTGTGAAGTTGGAGTGTGTCATAACTTATTATTTTCACTTGTAAAATAAATATTATAGTTTTGGTTATTATTAATAAAACTAATTTTCTTATCATGCTAATTTACTTTATAAAGATCATAATTAGCTTATATACTTAATTAGTATTTCTTACTTTTTTTTTTCTAGAAGATAATGTCTATATTTTTATAAAAATTTTGTTAGATGAATTTTTTTAAAAATAAAAATATGATGATTTTAAAGAAGTTAAAAAAAGAATTAAAAAATTGATGACAAAGGATAAAATAGAAATTTTAAAAAGTTAATTAGGATAAAAGGGAAGTATAATTATTGTTCAAAGTTGAGGAAAAAATTGATTTTTAAGATAAAGTTGGGGAGAGAAAATAATTTTAGCTTCGTCAAATTCTCAACGTTACCAAAAATCCACATCTACAAAAATGGTCATCAGCACAACAGGAGGGGAAAGACGGTTATAGCCTAAGAAATTTGTCAATTAAAGAAGAGAAGAAAAAAAAAAGAGTTTAAATGAAGGTGGGTTATAAATAGGAGGCAGAAAGGGTTTGTAGCCGTTAGGGTGGTTATCAAGTTGAAGGAAAAAAAGTAAAAAACAAAATGAAATTTTTCATGTGACTTTTTTAGCCACTCACGTACAAAACGAATCAAATTCACTTGCTACGCCAAGTGGCACAAGAGAGTGTTTTTAAATTCACTTAATCAAATAAAGGGGCATTTTAATACCCCATCATGCTAAATTATCCGTCCCAAATTGAGATAACATATTAATTAAGAAAATAACTAATAACATGACTAGTTTATCATAATATCCCTATCAAACGATGTTTACATTTTAATTTAAAGAAAAAACAATTAATGCAAAGGGAAAACATGAAAAAAAATTTGTGTCTTTTTGATTAATGAAAAAGGACAAGTAAAATAAAAAATTAAATTAGAAAATTTAGAACGGAGGGAGTACTTAATATAGTCCAAAAACTAAACAAATAATTCACTACAAGTTAAAAGTAGGGGTGGGCATAAATACCAAAAAACTGAAATACCGAACCGAACCGAATCAGTTTGATTTTTTGGGTTCGATTTTTCGATTCGGGTTTGTTTTTTTAAAAAAAATCAGTATTTCGGTTCGAGTTACGGGTTTTAGGTTCACATAATTTGATTTTTCGGTTTAAACCGAAATTTTTAATATACTTTTTCTAATTATATAATATATATATTTAACTTTTAAGAGGGCCCCTTATATAATATAATAATATACACTAATATATCTATATTCTTAAATTAATATATATTCCAAAAGGCCCTAAATCAGTAAATTGATTTCATTTCAGAAGGCAAATTTTCTTTTATTAAATTAATATATCTATATTACACTAATTTGTCCATGTACATATTTTATTTTCTGTATATACTTAATCATCTCCATTCCTTCAATTTATAAACTAGTGTTATTACTCTGGCCGCCCAGTAGCCCAATTTATAAATATAACGTAGCCTATTAAACAGGTCCAAAACCAAAAAATCAAAATTATTAAACCGCAATAAAATCGAACCAAAATTATATAAACCGAACCGAACCGAACAAATTCGGTTTGGTTTTCGGTTCTTATAATTTCAAAACCAAAAATCAAAAAAATCGAAATAAAAAAATCGAACCCGAACTGAACTACCGAACTCCACCCCTAGTTAAAATGGTGTTTTCAATACTTGTCTCTCTCTTATTTTCTTTTTAAATTACAAAATTAAAATATATTGGTTAATAAAAAAAAGCAAATGGAAAATTGGAAATATATATCACTAAACAGAAGGGTAGTTTCGTCTTTTTTGAAAGGGCGAACAATCAAGCAAACTGAGCTGATATATAACCGCTTCGTTAACCGTCATTCCCTTGACAATTTCCCAAAAAAACTCTTCTCAAAGAGCCTCAAGAATTCATCAATGGCGTTCACTGCTAATATCTTCATCTTCCTCTTCTCCATTTTCACCTTCATCACACACACCACTACAACTAATCCACTATTCCCTTCTCTATCTCCATCATCATCATCACCTCCGCTATCCATCGTTCTCTCAAATCTTGGATTCAATGACCTCGCGAACGCTTCTCGGCATTCCATTGTCTCTAGTGTTAATTTCCCACTCACCATTTTTGCACCTACTGATTCTTCACTACTCACTTGCCCTTCTTGTTCACTTCCCCTGCTTCTTCAAGAACACTCTGTTCTTGGTCTTTACTCATTTCACTTCCTTCGTACTCTCGCATTTGGTACCAAGATTGAAACCTTAGCACCTACGCGTTGTCTTACGGTTACTCCATCGAGATACAGGAATTCGTCAAGGGCAGTGTTTGTTAATGGGGTGGAGATTACTAAACAGGATGTTTATAATAATGGGTTCTTGATTGTTCATGGTATACAGGGGTATGTTAGTCATCTTTCTGTACTTTCTTGTAGAATTGAGAGTATGACTACTTTGTCCTTCCCATTTCTTCCACCACCCACTGCTGCATTCGACGCATCGCGATTGATGTTGAGAGATATTGTGGGTCGTTTGCGTACTGGGGGGTACTCTATTGTGGCGCTTGCTATGAGGGTTAGGTACAGTGAACTGGCAGATTTGAAGTCGATGACTATTTTTGCAGTTGATGATTTGTCAATTTTTGGTATCGGAATTGGGCACGAATATGTGGCGAATCTTGGGTTACATATTGTGCCTAATAGGTTGTTGATGGCGTCTGATTTGGTGGATTTGGCTCCGAATTCTGAGCTGCTGACAATGGATAAAGAGGGGAAATTGATTGTGACTACTGCGGGTGGCAATGGTCCTTTGGTTCCAATGAGGATCAATTATGTTAAAATCAGGAATTTGGACCTTGTTTACAATAGAAGGATTGTGGTTCATGGACTCTCAACGCCATTCCCGCGTGTTCGTCTTCATGATCAAGGTTCTAATGAATCTGCCACAAGAGTTTCAGATAGATCACAGATCAATGAAGATTAGCTCATGTTCAAGAAATTATAGGCACTGTGAAATGATGGATATGAATGTCAAGGTGAAAAGATCATCCTACTACTGTGCTGTTCTTTGAAGCATTTTTTTGTTAGTTCTTGAGGCATGTATAACATGTAGAAAAGAGAGGAGGAAACATTATTGTATAGATTTTAATTGCTGTTACAGAAATATAATGCGAATTCTTCTTCTTGTCTAATCTAATCTGCTGCCTATTCTTTCTTTCTTGTTGTTGATTGTTCATTCCGACTTTTACTTCCTTGTATTGGAACATTTTGCTTTTCATCTTTAGTGAGTGACCAAGCCAAACTATTGGAGTACTTATTAGTTTGATGAATACACTGATTTTGATCTGTGGATATTGTCCATCTGAAGGCCACATCTGTTACTTCAACATCATACACTTGATCATGCCAAACTCTTCTCTTTTCTCTTGGCATTGCTGTATATAAAAACTGCTCTTAGCATGCACCCATGCACAACCCATAAAGGGCTTCTGGCATAGAACAATGGGTTTATTGAACAGGTGCAGAGCTAGTGTGTATGTTATGTGTTCGCTCGAATCTAGTAATTTTGGTTCAAATTCTGTATTTGCCTTAAAAAATTCATTGAATATGTATAAGTTATTACTTTAGAACCTAGTTAAGTCTGAATTCTTAAGTTTCAAATCCTGACCCGTCTATGCTAAAAAATAAAGTGAGTGACTCTGATTTTGAAGAAAGTGCTCAATGATAATTCACTCAAAATCTGACAGGACATTGACTCAATAGAGTAAGATGTATAACTTTATACATTTGTTGTTACCTGTAGTCATGTAGAGATACAAAGTAGTTAGTCATGTTACAAACAGATTCCAGCTGAAAAAAAACCTAAGAGCTCCAAGATCGACACTCCATCCATATAGGATAAAAGGTTCTAGTCAATATCCATCCTTTCCATTTGAAAAGATAGTGATTCAGAGTCGTACTCCTCGTTCACCTAGCAGAGAACCCAATCGTCTAGCTGAAATTTTAAAAAAAAATTAGAAGAAAAGAATAAAAATAGCAGAACTAGAGCAACTAACCAACAAAACGTCCACTAATTCTATAACGACAATTGAGTAGGTAACTTATTCTAACAAATACTTGCTAAATTTCTGTGAAAAGTTTTTGTCGATCCAAATAAGGCACAATAGACTAAACTCCAGCTGACACTGACAAGAGGGGTTGCTTGGATAGGATGTAAACACCCTCCCCAACCTTAAGATTGTGGTTTCGAGTCACCAAGAGAGCAAAAAGGATAGGAGCTCTTAGGGAGGGATTAAACAAAAGAAAGGGATGATGTTTGATACTTGCCCTCCCGGACCTATGGTCACAATCATTTTGTACGCTTGCTTCTGTTCACCCTCAAAGAACACAAACTTCTGCTTTATCCCAACAACCCCTTCTGATCCAAGAGTCTTGTCATCCATACATCTCACAAATTTCCAGTAGCCATTCCTGGTTCGACGATTCGGACGAGTCAGTATTATATTCTACGCCTTGGTGTCAATAAATAACATTCCTTTACTCCACCATCATTTATTTCCCCTGCAATGTAACCATCAAAAAAGTTCATCCAAATCAATTAGGTATATGGTTAGTTGATTTAAAGGTCTTGAAGTTGAACTCTAGATTTAGTATAATTTTTCCTTCCCATTTTTAATTTAACATGGCAGGTGAGTGCCGAACAACACTTATTTGGCTAGTTTAAAGGAAGGGAAATTGTCTGAGACATGTTAGTAGCGGCAATACCACATGCTTTCGTGGTTTACACCTCCCTAATCCCTATTATAGGACCTAAAAGAAGTTATTCAGTAGTAGCCTTAGAATCTAAGCTTGTTGAAGCACCAATAGTTCTAGTTGTTGCACACCAACCTTTTCATTCCTATGTTCCAAATTCCGATCAATATGACCTCGGGGCGGTACAAAGTAAACTAAGATCAAATATTTAGAGTTGGGTTTTCTTGAAAATCCATTCTTTCTTTTTGATGAGGCAATCACGGAAAAACATAAATTTTGAGATTCGCTAGTTAAATACTTCCTCCATCTCATTTTACTTGTTTCAATTTGACGATGCACATTGATTAGGAAAAACAATTAACAATATGACTTAAATGATGTTTACATTTTCATTTGAAAAAAATAATTAATACTAATGATAAAAAAAGAAAAAAATTATCATGTCTTGATTAATGAAAAATGACAAATAAAGTAAAAAATTAAATTAAAAAATTTGGGACGAATAAAATGTAACGAAGTACGTAAATGACAATTGAATCATATATCGAGATCATAAAAAGCAAACCGCGAGTTGGAAGTGGATATTATAAACTCGTAACTTTCAATAGTAAGATAAAAGAAGAGAAACAATTTGTAGCATTGAGTAGGGTGCAAATTGTAGTATACCTGCAAAGAAATCTTGGGGACTGTAGTCATTAATACTTGCAAAGATCAATCTATTAATTGACAGGGGTTGGTTCTTGAATTTGTTGTTGAATGAGGAACCTGTCTAAATCCATTAGTTATTTGTCAAAACTCAAATCTATTAAAGCTGAACAAATTATTGAACTCCAAAGTTTGGAATATACTTCCTCTGTTTCATTTTATTCGTACCAAATTTTCTAATTTAATTTTTTATTTTATTTGTCATTTTTCATTAATCAAGACAAGATAATTTTTTTTATCCTTAGTATTAATTATTTTTTTTCTAAATTAAAATATAAATATCATTTAATAGGAGTACTATGATAAATTAACCATGTTATTAATTATTTTTTTTAATTAATGTGTAATATCAAATTGAAACGAGTAAAATGGAAAGGAGGAAGTATAAGAAGAATAGCATACCTAGGAGTAAGGGTGTGCATCGGTCGGTTCGGTTCGATTTTATATATTATCGGTTTTCTATTTTTAAATATGCTAAACCAATAACCAAACCAATAATATATTTTTTATCGGTTTTCGATTTATCGGTTTTTAGCCCTTAACGGTTCGATTTTTGGTTTAACTGATAAGAAAATACTCATAAAATAGAAATAGTTGTAACTAACATGGAAAAAAAAATCAAATCTTAGTTGCAACCAAAAATCCTACATAATGTGTTTTAATTTACAAGAATCTTAAAGTTTGAACTAAATGTTGTTAGGAGAAATTAAGAGTTTGTATAATTGAAATAATAAATTTGTTAATTGGTAGAAACTAAAGAGAAATTAAAAAGAAATATTTAATAAGTCAATATATAATAAGTCATACATATATATACATAAATATATATATACATATATACATATATATATATATATATATATATATATACATACATACATATATATATATATGTATTGGGTTATCGGTTTACCCAATAACCCAATAAGAAAAAACCAAACCAAACCAATAACCCAATAATTTTTTTTATAAAACCATTAACAAACCGTTAACCCAATAACCCAATAATATTTTTATCGATTCGGTTTATCGGTCGGTTCGATTTTTGCACAACCCTACCTAGGAGGTCAAATTGGTTATATATACTTCCTCCGTCCTAAATTACCCGTCTCAAATTAAGATGATACATTGATTAAGAAAAATAATTAATAACATGACCAGTTTACTATCGTGCTCCGATTAAATGATGTTTACATTTTAATTTGAAGAAAAAATAATTAATGCAAATGATAAAACATGGATAATTTTCTTGTCTCTTCTTGATTAATGAAAAAAGACAAATAAAATGAAAAATCAAATTAGAAAATTTGGGACCGGATAATTTGGGACGGATGGAGTATGTAACAACTTGCATGCCTCATTATTCGACTAGGTTTTGGATTCAATCAAATAAAGTACCTAAACTGACTTTAATTTGGTCTATTGTCTTAAGGTCGTAAAATTGAATTTAAGTTTTGTGTAGTGTACAAAATATTTTATATTATCACGTAAATTTAATTTGTTATTACAGGTTATTCAATTTTTCACATAAAAATTGAAAAATAAAAATTATATAATTTGCAATAGCATGTCAAGTTTATCTGATGTAGAATATTTTATATACTGATAATATACAAAACTTAAACTCCATAAAATTTTTAAAACAAATTTATCAATTGTGCTAAGGGGTCTTTTGGAATACCTGGATGAGATAAGTAGGATATTTTATGGGATTATTTTACCTCATTCTCTTAGATAATAATTTCATCATTTAGTATAAACAGTGAAATAAAATAATCTCGAAACTAATAAATATCTCACACTACATGTGAAATAAAGTTAATCCTAAATATTATCTAGCATTTTTTCTCAAAATTTCTCGTACCAAACGATCGTTAAATGGAATAAAATTTATTTCGTGGTGATTTATCCCTGTAGTTCTCAGCCACCAAGGAAAATAAAATTTAAGTTCATTAAGTTTTACTATGTATTATTTACTATAAAACGTTCAAATCACTGTAGAAATTATTTCAAGACAATAATGTGTGACAATTTTTAAAACGAAGGGTTGAAATATAAAATAAAGATTTCGAATTTAAATCAATCATGTTACTAACTCAAATTCAATATTTTGAAATTAGTGAAATTGTCCAAATTGATCTCCAACACTCGCACCTATTAAATCCTGGCCGAAGTCAATTATATCGCTTTTAAAATCTCTAAAAAACACAAACTCATCCAAATCATTCCCAATCGCATCAGGAACCTTTCCAACCATCCTACACTCCAAAATTAACATGTATCAATTGCGGAAAAGAAAAAAATAATCAAACCACTTCAAAATCAAAATTTCACAAATCAGGTAATTACATAATTTCTTGTTATTAATAATATTTACAAAATTATTTTTCAATTTGTAGCAATGAATTTTTGTAGCTATATGTAACTATAAAAAAATGGTTATATATATTCACTTTTCATAGCAACTTTAAAAAGTAACTTTAATTTATGTATTTCGTGGCAAAATTAATGAATTCTTAGCTATGTACAAAATGTTTGTGGCAAATACTTAATTTTATAGCTACGGATTTTCTAACTCATATCTAAATGTAAGGACTGATCACAAGACTAAAATATAAACTAGCCATAAATTTTAAATTTTTCTAGCAAAGTCTTTTGCCGCAATAGAATATATTATGGCTATAATATACAAAATTGCTACACGTTCAGTTTATTGTGGCAAGGAGTAAAATTATTTGCTATAAGTATATATTTTGTAGCAAGATCATTTTTTACCATCACAGCTACAACACAACTTTTTCATAGCTATAAATATTTGTCCTTAGCTACAAAGGATGAAAAGTCTGTAGCTAATTTTTAATTAGGCAAAACCTATCGCCGGGCCCCTTAACTTGGTGCCATCTTTTACTTAGGCACCTCAAGTGGACTTTGTTTATTTTAAACACCTAAACCAGCAATTAACTGTGTTATTTTGGCAGTTTTTTTTTTACAATCAGCTGATTTTACAAAGTGTGTGTAATACACATGTTTGCTAACATGACATATAATCAATTAAAAAAAGGCATGTGACGTTCTTGTTTAAAATAATAATTTTAAATAATTAAAATTTAAAAAATTAATTTTTTGATAATTAATTTTAATTTAAAATAAAATAAAATATTAATAAATAAATGCCCTCACCACCACCTCAGGATTGCTGCAGCAACTCCCTCCCCCCTCACAAATTAATGCTGCAGTAAAGCAGCCTCCCTCCCCCCCCTCGATCATCTTCTCCAATATCCCTCTTTGAAAATTGTCTTTTTGAAAATTTCTTCAATAACAATGATATTGCTTCGTTCAAAATACAACAAATCTGAGCCCTCTATAACCCATTACTGCAACAATTAACATACCCACAATTGGGGTCTATGATTGGGATTTTCTGCAACAGCTAACATACCCATTACTGCAACAACAAATCATCATGGATGCATCGGAGAAATTGGATTTTTTTTGTAAAGGATGTTTTCCATCCCTGCCTTGTCAATGAATTCGCCATTGATGACCAACTAAAATTTTTTTCAATGTCGAATATCTATAAAAAATGATAATGAACAAAATGGTCAAAAAAGAATTAAGAAGAATTATAATTTTTAAATATTTTTTGGATAAATAAGAAGCTTCACGCGCTCATGGCGAGTGTGTAACACTCGCCATGCCATGTCAGCAAAAAGTGTCATAATGACACAATTGATGGCTGATTTAGGTGCCTAAAATGAACAGTGTCTACTTTAGATTCCAAAGTGAAAGATCGTGCAAAGTTTAAGTGTCTTTCGATGGGTTCAGCCTTTTAATTACACCACTTCTTGCTTTGAAAAAAGAATTATGACTAAAGTGTTTAGCTATGAAACTTTTCATATTTAACTACGATATGTTATATTGCTATATATGCATTTTCTTGTTGTGACATATGACCATAAGACACAGATGATTCCAACCCACACAACACTTAATTTTCTTGTGAACTTATCCTATCCTAAAATGTTTCACAACTCTCATCCTCGAAAAACCTTTATCCAGCACTTACACCATAACATGCTATAATGATGAAATAGATCATTACACCTAGTCTTAGTTAGGGGTCTCTTACTTCTTTCCCAGATTTATGGATGATAGAAGTATAAAGTATTTCTAGTGTTTTTTTATTCTTCTTTCATATATTATAAGGCAGAGATGAACATGAATGGATAGACATGAAAAATGACGATTCATGTAATTAAACAATTTGTGATCGAGATATAACCATTAATGATGTACACCATATGTTATTTAATCTGCATCTAATTAAACATGCATCAATATGAAAATTGGTCATAATATATCACCAAGAATCTAGACCAAGAATGTATTTACTGATTATTTTTTGCATTGTTTTATTACTTGTTACTGAATTGACACAACATAATTGTTTTTTTCAGTTGCTAAACCATGGGTAGCACCAACAACAGAAGTTGATCCACCATCAGCTGTAGAAGATGATGAGCCACCAACTGCTGAAAAACCGACAACGGCATCTCCACCAAAACCTTCATTACTCCGAAAGACGCTTCAAAATCGCAACACCAACACTTCAACATCTTCTTATACTTCATTCTCATCCCTCTTGTACTAACGCTTATTTCACTTGTAATTTTATTAATTCATTGAAAAATGAATATTGTTTTAATTAGACCCAGGAGCATTTAGGGTCCTCTTACACTACTCTAATTTCTATATTAAAAAACCTAAAAATATGTAAGTGTCCAGTAAAGGTAATATTGTGCTGTTTGGACTTAATTTACTACTATCTGGTTTACATATCTTATCCTAATTAATCATATATTTTGTTACATAAGTTCTATAATTAGGAAAATTGTGATTACTCTAAAAATATTTCTAGAGAGTAAACGTGTTAATTTTTGATAACTTAAAAGGATTGAAGTTGTTAAGTACGTACATAAAAAACTATTTTAAACCTACCATAAATACAAGAGATCATTTTTGTTAACTAATGACGAACTTAATGTATTAAAATTATTAAGTACACATTTTAAAGAACTATTCTGAATCTACCTTTAAATATAAGAATCCAATTTTGTTATTTTCTCCAATTTCTTTTATGTAGAAACAACACCAAGTTGTAACATGTACTAACAAACTTTAGCCATAATTTAGAAAGTATGGTAAACCTAGCCATAAAAATAATCACCCCTTCTTCACCACGATGTTGTTTCCTCCCTGACTTGCTTCTAGGGGTGGCAGTTGGGTGTGTTGGGTCAAATTTGGACGGATCAAAATGGGTCAAGATTAAAGGGCATTTTGATACTGTCACGACCCGAATCAGGGCCTGGCCATGACGGATATCTCAAGTACCATATGGACTGGAAGTCACTCCTTGCACCTAACCAAACCAAGCACACCATACCCCAAGGTCAGCTAAATTTTGAACATATAACAAGATAAAAGAATATCAATTTAAAGACATAAAAATAAGTCTATAACCAAAACCAACCAATACCGATATCAATGCTAATACCAATACTAATACGACATCGCCCATGTCCACAGTAGTCCGATAAAACCTCTTATAAAAAACAAAGAATATCCAGTCGGGACATGCCCTCGACCATAGGCAAAAACCAAATCCAAAGGAATAGTAATGTCCTAAAGAAATCTATAGAATAAAATGGAGTCCTCTGAAGTATGGAAGCTCACCACTTCCTTCTGACTCGCTAGCTAATATCGGATCCAAGTCACAGAGTAGGAGAAGTAGAAGTATGACCAGTTCCTGCATAGCGTGGGGATACAGTGTCTGGAGACGGTTAGCGGGGTGAACGCTAGCATGTAAGGATAACATAATGATATGATAAACAATTTAAAACCATTCAAAAGCCAACACACATAATCAAATGTGTATACATGAATATATATATATATATATATATATATATATATATATCACGTGCTGGGATACAGAACAAGGCTTAACATGCTTTTCAAAACTTTAGCTTGGATTGTATAGCTCAACCGTTATATAATAGTACCCACGGGCTATATGGGCGCCAACTCTCACCCCCTGGTCAGGCCCTATGCGTGTAGCCGCATGAACCAGAGAATAATCTCATATATATGTACATGGGGGATTCGAACTCTCCAACATATACTAAGGTAACTTAAGCACCCGATCATATAATGATTTACGGAAGACTCGAACCTCCCTATCATGCAATAATAATAAGGGGGACTCGAACCTCCCTGGTCACTTTGACCCCCATGTCGGCAAAAGTGGTTTGTAGTATCGATTACTCGAACTTTCACTTTCACGATTCAGCTACACAACTCTTATTAGAGAGCAATTAAAATAAGTATCACACATTCTCATTCATTTAACCACATTCTACATTAAGGCATACATTATTGGTATCGTCATACCAACTATATTTGCAAGGTAACACATCATGCTAAAATAATTTCCATTAAATTGGGGAGAATAACTCCCTTAGTTGATTAATACACATTGGGGAACACCGACTCCCTTTGTTCATTAAATCATACCATTGTATTTCAAATACTTCTTTATATCATGCAATAATCCAAAACTAGTTTATTTTTACAAATTTCCACAGTTTTCATAACTAAAACCACCTTCACATTATGAGGTTAGGGTTATGACCACTTTAAAATCCACAAGTTAGGGAAAATCACAATTCCTTAGTTCATTCACCATACCCTTGCACCCACAAGTTCAAAACCATATTAAAAGCATGAAAATCATATATATATATATAAACCATGAGAAACATTGTTCAATTCATAATATTCAAAATCCCCAATCTTTACTTTTTAAACCAAAATAATAATCTTATGAACAATATTTTAAATCACATGCTTTTGAAAAATTAACAAAGAGGAAAGAGTAACATGCCTGAAATAGTAAAATGTACAGAGAGAAACCACCCTTGAGAGCCCTAATTAATCAACCTCTTAAAACCTTAGCCTTAACTTGAACAGAGAGTTCGAAAGAGAATATGGGAGTGTTTTATTGAGAATGACGTGATAATAAAGTCCTAAGGAAGGCTCTAAGTCGTGGGGTCCAAGGGGTTAAAGTGAAAAATGTCCAGAGTGTCCTCAACTTAAAAGCTGAAAAAGTGCTGCCTTTGTTTATGAGTCGACCCCTTGATTCGTAACCACACCATGCGACTTGTCACCACGAGTCGTAACCAAGGCAGTATGACACGAACCGAACCAGGGCCTTGTTATAATGGGCATCTCAAACCCAATAAGTACTGGAGACCACCCTCGATACCTGCTTCAACCAACCAATATATACCCCGAGTTGGATGACTTTTGAACATATACCAAGATAGAGTAATTCAAACTATAATGACTTTGGGGAAAGTCTATATCCGAGACCAACCCAACCAAGTCAAATCATCCAAATTAAAAAAACAACTATAACATAATCATTCCATTCCATAATGTACCCAAGTCTACAATTTGTCCATATAAAGCCTTTAAAACAAACCAAGAATATCCGGTCGGGACATGCCCCCGACTATAGCTAAAACTAATCTCCAAGTCTAAACTAATAAAGACATTAAAAACTAAAAGTAGGAAATAGAGGCTTCCATCCTTCCAAAGTATGGAAGCTCACCACTTCAAGTCAGCACGAGCTATCTTCGAATCCAAGTCACTGAGCAGGAGGGAGATAGAATGACCAGTCCCTACATCGCGTAGGGGTATAATGTCCGAAGACAGTTAGGGGTTGGTGCGCTAGCATGTAACTCAAGGATAAGGATAATATAATTCCAAGTTCAAAAAAAAAATCAACCGATGCACATAACCAATGCTAAAATATATATACATATATATACCATATCAGGATAGGGAACAAGATTAGCATGAACTTTGAAAATGTTAACCTGGGATGTGTAGCATAACTATCATATAACAAGGCACCCATAGGCTATATAGGACCAGCTCTTCCCTAGCTGGCAAAGTTCTAGTGGGTATAGCCGCACAAACCAGAGAAGATCAAAAATCATATATGCCTATATGGGAGACTCGAACCTTACGACATAATCAAGGTGGCTTGAGCACCAATATATGTATTAAGGAGGACTCGACCCTCCCATTCATATATTCATTTAGGGGTACTCGCGGTTTCTAGTATTAGTCATTCGAACTTCACTTTCACGGCCCGACTACACATTCCACTTTAAAGCCTGTATTAAAGACATTTATTACACATATACAACCATTAAACTATTTACTTACCAAGGAATACCATTGGTGTCATCATACCAATACTACTTGAAAGTGGACCACATGTCATTACCATTATTAATCAATTGTTCATTTGGGACTCGAACCCATTGTCTAACAAAGACATTAATTCAATTCAGTGTATTGGGACTCAAACCCATTCAACCAATTAAACCACCAAGGTTAAAATCCAAATCAATATATAGCTAATAAGGCCTTTACAAAACCAATTACCAATGATTCACAATCTTTTGGCCAATACCTTATTCCAAAACACAGTTTAACATATGATAAGTTTGTTCTCTTAGACAATTTCATAAACACATTAACGCCATACCATTACCAAGACTAAAACCAAAGTAAAAACCATCAAGTTTAGGGTCAACCATGTCTCAATTGTTAAATCACAATTACTGAGCACCCATCTGTGCAAAACCATCTTAAAACATGTATATTCACAATTTAAACCAAGAGTAAATAATACTAAAAATAAGCAACAAAACCCCCAACATTGGTTTTCAAAACCACTATTAGTGATTCATAAACAAAGCTTTAAATACATGATTTCCATGAACTAACAATGAGAGAAGAGTCATATGCCTTATTCACAAAGATTCACAGAAAAAACTTAACTCTTGAGCCTTTAGATGAACACCTTATAGAAACCCTAGACCAATCTTCAAAAGAGAATTTAAAGAGGATTTTGAGAATGTTTTGATCCTTCAGAGTGTGTTATGAGAGGACAAAAAGTGTTATAAGATATGAGGTCTTAAGGGTTTTGGGTTGGGAAATGTCTAAAATATCCTCAACTTAAAAGCTTAAAAATATGCGTAAGAGGGTACGACTTGGCCCCCCTAACTCGTACATACAAAATACGAGTGTTACCTAACTCTTGTACCCTAGACAAAAAGTTGGACTCCAATCCTATCCAATATACGACTTATAGATCAACTAATATCTACAACATACGATTAGTACCAGAAAATCATACCCTAGGTAACCTACCAAGGGCTTGACACACTGAGCAATATACGAGTGGCTTTCCTATCTCGTACCATCAACATACAATCCTTATAATGTCCATTCGTACCTTGGACAGGAAACAATCAAAACCACACTAAGTAACATACGACCAAGACCCCTAAACAATACCCACATCATACGATAAGTAAGCATGAGTCATATGATGATCAGAAAGCTCAAAATTAGGAAATTTCTATGGGTCAAAACCAAGGTATTTTAGTTCCCTTCCACTAGGATCATTCATCCTCGAATGATGGGTAAAGGCAAGCACAAGCATGATTTAACACAATATTACCCATCAAATATCCCTTTAGCCAATATTAGAAAATAAAGACATCAAGGAATCTACATTTTCTCTAACAAAGACATAAAATAAAGATATTAAGAACAACACATACCTTAAGCACAAATTTCTAAAATGGGGAACAAGTGCGAGTACTTGGACTTCATGTACTCTCCAGCCTCCGAAGTAGCTTCTTCAACCTTATGGTTCCTCCAAAGAACCTTTACCAAATTCACATCCTTCATCCGCAACTGATAAACTTGAAAATCGAAGATCTTAACCGGGATTACCTCATAAGACAATGAATCTACAATACCCAATCCTTCTAAAGGAACAACCGATGAAGGATCACCCACACACTTTCTCAATATAGAGACATAGAAAATTGGATAAATGGAGCTCAAACTAGAAGGAAACTCCAACTCATACTTAACATTACCAAACCTTCTCAAAACCAAGTACGGACCAACATACCGGGGACTGATCTTCCCTTTCTTACCAAACTGCATTACTCTCTTCATAAGAGACACCTTTAAAAACATACAATCTCTAACTTTAAACTCCAACTCTATAAGCCTCATATCTGCATAGGACTTTTTGCGACTTTCAATAAATCATGAATTGCCCTTATATTTTCCAAAGCTTGGTTAACCAAATTAGGGCCATACAACTTACCCTCACCAACCTCATACCACCCAATAGGAGAATGATATCTCCTATAATACAATACCTCAAAAAGAGCCATACTAATGCTAGAGTGATAATTATTATTATAAGCTAGGTCTAAAAAAGACAAATAGTCAACCCAACTACCACTATAGTAAATCACGCAAGCACAAAACATATTTTCCAATGTTTGAATGATCTTCTCCGCTTGTTTATCTGACTGTAGATGGAGAGAGATACTAAGTCACAACTTAGTTTACAAATCATTTTGAAATAACTGCTAAAAATGAGATGAGAATGGAGTACCATAATCCAAGATGATAGAAACCGGAGCTCCATGATACCTCATCATCTCTACAAGATACAACTTGGCATAATTCTCAGCTAAATAACTAGTCCCCACATGCAAAAAGTAAGCGAATTAGGTCATCCTATCCATAATGACCCAAATCGAGTCACAATAATTCCGAGATTGAGGAAGACCAATAAAAATCCATATTAATTACCTCCTACTTCCATTCAATCAACTCAATCTCTTGGTATAAACCTTCAGGTCTCATGTGCTCAACTTTTACTTGTTGACACACCATGCACTTAGCCACATAGTTAGCCATATCTCGCTTTATGTTATTCCACTAATAGAACTCCTTAGATCATGATATATCTTTGTAGAACCTGGATTAATAACATAACATAATCCATAAGCTTCGGCCAAAATCCTTACCGTCAATTCACTAATATTAGGTACACATAACCTTTCTTGGTACCTCAAGATAACATCATCGCCAATTCCAAAGTCAATAATCTTTTGCTTACCCACATTACTCTTAATCTTTATCAAGTCAGTATCCAACATTTGCTTATCCTTTATCACAACAACAAGAGATGACTGGGATACTTGATGCATAAACACTCCCCCATCCTCAGCTTCTGTGAGGTAAACTCCAAGATTAGCTAAATAGTGAATGTCCTTTTCTAACTCCCGCTTACCCTCATCCAAATAAACTAGAATCCCTATGGATAACCTTCTAAGAGCATTATCAACTATGTTAGCTTTACCTGGATGGTAATGGATGCTCATATCATAGTCTTTTAGCAACTCAAGCGACTTTCTTTGCCTGAGATTTAACTCTTTTTGAGTAAATATATTTTGCAAGCTCTTAAGATTAGAAATGATCTAAACATGAACGCCATAGAGACAGTGACACCAAATCTTCAATGCAAATACCATAGGTAAAACTCTAAGTCATGATTTGGGTAGTTCTTCTCATGAACTTTCAACTACTTAGAAGCATAGACCACCACCCAATCATGCTGCATCAATATACAATAAATCCTAATATGAGAAGCATTACAATATACTATGAAGCCCTTATTATCCTTGAGAAAGGTTAAGATCGAAGATGAAGTCAACTTATCCTTTAATTTCTCAAAACTACCCTCACGCGCATCAGACCATAATAACTTAACCTTCTTCTGGGTTATAACACTCTGGGTTTTGTTCGTTAGAAAATTTCTTAGAATTCTGGACTATGGATACAATACGAATCATGGGTATGAGCCATATGTTGGGGTACAAATAGTAAGGCCCAGTCATATACTAACTAGTATTAGTTGGTGGGATAGATTTTGGTTACTGGAATGGATACGACTTAGGGGTATGAGTCATATTGGTAGGTACAGATCATTTGGTTCCTTAACTTAATCTTAGACTTAGTTACTTAGGTTGAATCTGAGTACGATTGGCTCACCATAAGTTGTAAGCAGGGTATGAGTCACACCCAGGACTTGTATGGTGGATAGTGTCTTAATATTCCTTGGGATTAATTTTCTAGGGGTACGAATAAAGGGTATGAATCATATGATTCAGATATGACTTGGTTGGATGAGTCATATGCTGGAAAGTGTGGGATCTAAAGGTTAAGGCTAGGATACAAGTGGAAGGTACGACTCATGAGGGTCAGTCGTACCCCTGGGATGGGATTTTGTGCAACTTAAGTGGGGGTATTCTGGATATTTCCCCACTTATCCTAATAAGGTCCCACGACTTTCCTACTTAGGAGGCTATTTACTTATTATTCCATTCATTAACACTTAGAAACTCTTTTAAAACACTCTAAAATTTTCTCAAAAGCTTTTGGGCAAGGGAAGCTAGGGATTTAACTAGAGGATTAATTTGGGGCTTGTCTTGGTGATTTTTTTCCATCATCATCTTGGTTTAAGGCATGTTATCTTACTTTATTGTTAATTCTAACTAGAAGTTTTTTATGAATGAATTCATGACTTTATTGATTTTATAATTTTGGTTTTTAAATATGAATTGGGGGTTTTGATATTAAATGGTTGGTTATGGTTTTCCATGGTTTTAATTATGCTTTATGTGCATTAATGGTGGTTTTGGACAATTGAATTGCATGGAAATAGTTTAATGGTAATGGGAATTGGTCTTGGTTATATTATGGCCCCAATGTGTTTGACAAAATACCTATAATAATGTTTTCATTGCATTGAGTACTTTTAATGGAACTCTTTCTTATTTTAAAACTTGGTAAAGGAATTATGCATGGTTTAAATGGCTTTGAAAGGTAAATAGCTAAATGGTTATGCTTGTGGGGTACATATAATCCTCTAAGTGGTTTAATATGGTAAATGAAAGGGAACTTGGAAGTTTCTTTAAACCTATATTTGGTTGGCTATGGATTGTACTTGCAAGTATGGTTGGTATAACGATACCACTACTAAATAGCCTTGGTTAATAAATGATAAATAGATTTGTTGGTTACTTGATAATGGTTTTAATTGGACAATAATAGCGGGATATATAGTAAAGCCATAGAAGGTGGAGGTCCCAGGATACTAAAACTGGAAACTCATATTTGCCGATGTGAGGTTAGTCTTGGTGACCATGTGCATGATGTCGCACTGTATTTAGAGGATGTACTAGTTATCCCATGTTTTTTCCCTGGTCATGCAGCTACGTGTATTGGGTCCCTTTCAGTAGAGGAAGTTGAACCCATATAGCCCATGGCTGGTTTAGATGGCAAAGCTACACATCCAAGGTAAAGGTTTTAATGGCATGATAAATCTAGTCCCCTTTCCCGACATGGTTTTATATATATATATGTATGGTTATGTGAATATGTATATTTTTTACTTGGATTTATAAATGGCATTATTTTATCCTTATCATGAGATCATGCTAGCGTTCACCTGCTAACTCATCTACTGGTGACTGTATACCCATGCTATGCAGGAACCGACCGTTTTACTTCTTCTACATAGTGATTGACTTGGGGATAAGTATTTGGATTAAAGTCATGAGCTTACATCCATTTTGAAGGATCTATTTCATGTTATAGATATTTTTAGACACTTTGATTTTATTTTGGATATTGGTTTTGGCTATGGTTGGGGGCATGTCCCAAGCAAATTTTATTACTCTTTTGGTTAGAGGCTTTGTGGTCTACTATGGGTTCGAATGGGAAAGATTGGTATGGGTGTAAGCCTTGGCCTTGGCATTGGTTCTGGGGCTTACACCCTTGGACGATATTACTAGTTGTTCCATCATATTTTATTTAGGGATTAATTATATTATGTTTTGAAACTTATTTGATTATGGCCTTTGGAATGGTTTGGTACGGTTGGGCGGTTGGTGTGGGTTGGTTGGACTCAATTGGGCTAGTCACGATTGTGATCTTATCCTAGTGTCTTCATGTGATCTGTTACACTATCTTGTTATATGCTCAAAATTCAACTAACTCAGGGTAGGTGATTGGAGGTTGGGTAAGGTAATGGGTAAGTGGGGGTGGTCCCTAATATTGTTGAACTTTGGATGCCCATTACGACAAGGACCCCAATCGAGTTGTGTTAAGTTGGTATTAGAGCCTAGGTTTATGGTCAACTAGGAGTCCATAAAGTCATGTTTAGTAGAGTCTCTTTTAGAAGTGTGTAGCGCGCCACACTCATAAGAGAGAGACTACAAGGCATTTTGGAATGTTTTACTTTCTTGGTATTCAATTTTCGAGCTTGGAATCTCAGTCCTTGAATCTTCTCTAATCCTTGTTTGTTCATCTTTCAGATCATGCCTCGTATATCTGGAACAAAGACAAATTCTTCTATGCCATCTGAGGGTAATGCTGAAGGGGTGCATCCTATTTCTTGGGTTCATCTTCGATCTCATGGTCCTATCCTTGATAATTATAGAGTTTCATCAATTGCTACTAGTCCTCCTCAAGAAAAAGTAACAATTCTTATATTCATATTATTGCTCAGATAGTCCCTGCTCAGGATGAGCGGGGTATGACTGATGCTTTGTCTGCTAAGACTAGAAAGGTTATCCAGTTTATGAAGATAGGTCCTCCCACTTTTTCTAGAGTGAATGTAAGGAGGATCCACAGGGTTTCTTAGATAAAATAGAAAAGATATTTTGGGTAATATAGGCTACCAATGTGAATGGGGTAAACTTTATAGCTTATTAGCTCAAAGAGGTTACATATTAGTAGTATGAAGAGCGGGATTGGGATAAGGGTGATGTGGAAGAATCAGTCTTATGGGACACTTTTTCTAAGGCCTTCTTAGATCATTTATTTCCCTAAGAGTTGAGGGAAGTAAAGATGGAAGAGTTTGTGAAACTTAAGCAGGGAAGGATGTCTGTCAAGGAATATGCCTTGAAGTTTCACCAGTTGTCAAGGTATGCTCTTGAATTAGTGGTTGACATGCGAGCAATAATGAGGAAGTTCGCTTCTGGGTTGAATCGAGATTTGATTTAGGAGAGCAAGACTGCCTTGTAGATTAAAAAGATAGACATCTCTAGGTTGATTGTTCATATGCAGTAGGTAGAGGATAATAAGATAAATTAGGTGGAGTTTGAAGATAATAAGGTAAGAGGGATAGGTTTTCTGACCAGGGAGATGCTTTATCTCAAGGTGGTAGAGATGGCGACAAATGGCAGAAAAAGCAGTGGGGGAGTTATGGTTCCTTCTCTTTTGCTAGTTCTACCTACCAGTCGGGCGACAAGTGTTATCAAAGTGGTGATAATTTTTTTGCATAGGAGTTCTCGTTCTTTCTCTTCTGTTACTGCTCTTGTTTCTAGTATTGGTCAGAATAGGTTGTATACTTTGGTATCCTGATAGGAATTCAAGGCATCACCTGATGTCGTTACTAGTATGTTACTACTTTTCTCTCATGACGTATATTATTTTCTTGATTTAGGGTCCACTCTCTCATATGTGACTCCTTATGTAGCTGTATCTTTTGGTTTTGATCCAAAATTTATTTTGGATCCTTTTTCTATTTATACCCCAATAGGTGACTCGATTATTGCTAAGACAGTCTATAGGGGGTGTGTGGTATCTGTTGGTGGTAAGCAGACCTTGGTGGATCTATTTAAGTTGGGTGTGGTAGATTTCTATGTCATTGTAGGTATGGATTAGTTGCACTCTTGTTACACGTCCTTGGATTGTTGGACCCATAGGATTATCTTTAGGTTCCCTAGTGAGTCGATTATAGAATGGAAGAGTGGTTCTTTAGCTCCTAGGGGGAGGTTTATTTCTTATCTTAAAGCTCAAAGGTAAATCTCTAAAGGTTGTCTTTATCACATGGTATGGGTTAAAGATTCTAACTCGGAAGGTCCTTCTTTCCATTCAGTTCTAATGGTCAATAAGTTTCCACAGGTCTTTTTGGATGATCTTCCTGGTGTTCCTCTGGATAGGAAAATAGATTTGGGTATTGATCTAGTTTTGGACACTCATTCAATTTTTATTCTCCCATATAGAATGGCTTTGGCTGAGTTGAGGGAACTCAAGAAACAACTTAAGGATCTTCTAGATAAGGGGTTTATTCATCCTAGTGTATATCCATGGGGTGCACTTGTGTTGTTTGTGTGAAAGAAGGATGGTTTCCTTCGAATGTGCATCGACTATAGGCAGTTAAACAAGGTGACGGTCAAGAACAAATATCCTCTTCCAAGGATAGATGATCTGTTTGATCAGTTACAAGGTGCCAAGTTCTTTGCTAAGATAGATCTTTGATCTGGGTACTATTAGCTAAAGATTAGGGAGTAGATATCCCTAAGATGACTTTTCATACTCGGTATGGGCACTTTGAGTTTTTGGTAATGTTATTTGGGTTGACTTATGCTCTGGCGGCATTTATAGATATGATGAATAGTGTTTTTCATCAGTATTTAGATCTCTTCATTACTGCATTTATTGATGACATTCTGGTTTATTCGAAGAGTGAGATGGATCATGCTAATCACCTCCATGTGGTGTTGCAGTTCTTAAAAAAATGACAGTTGTATGTTAAGTTCTCTAAATATGATTTTTGGTTGAACGCTGTAACTTTCTTGGGTCATATTATTTCTAATGAGGGGATCATGGTGGATCAGCGAAAGGTTGCTGTGGTGAAGAGATGGCCTAGACCCACGATTCCATTTGATGTTTGGAGCTTCTTGGGTTTAGCCAGGTATTATAGGGAGTTTGTGGAAAGCTTTTCATCGATAACTGCTCCTTTGACTAAGTTGACTCAGAAAAAGCTTAAGTTTTCTTGGACGCATACTTGTGAAAGAAGTTTTGAGAAGTTGAATGATAAGTTAACTTCGGCTCCAATCCTGAATTTGTAGAAAGACAATGATGGGTTCATGGTTTATTATAATACATCTCAGGTAGGGATTGATTATGTATTGATGCAACATGGGAAGGTGATTGCCTATGCTTCTAGGTAGTTGAAAATGTATGAGAGAAACTATCATGCTTATAATTTGGAGTTGTTGGTCGTTGTGTTTTCTTTGAAAATATGGCGACATTATTTGTATGGTGTTCACATGGATATCTTTTTTGATCATGGGATTCTACAGTATGTGTTCACTCAGAAGAAGCTTAATCTTAGACAGAGAAGATGGCTTGAGCTTCTCAAGGACTACATATGAGTCTTCACTACCATCCAAGTAAAGCAAACATGGTTGTTGATGCTGTTAGCAGGTTATCAATGGAGAGTTTGGCTCATGTGGAGGAAGGAAAGCAGGAATTGGTAAAGGATATTCACCGCTTGGATAATCTTGGAGTGCACCCCTTGGACTCCAAAGATGGTGGTGTAATGGTGCTCGATCTTGTCTTGATAATAATCAAGAGTGACATTGGTAGGCAAAATATAGTGGTGTTTGAGATTAGTGGTAATGGTACTTTACGATACCAAGAGAGGTTGTGTGTTCCTGATGTTCACGGGTTACGACAAAGGATTTTGGCTAAGGCGCATGAGTTACACTATGTTGTTCATCCTAGATCAACTAAGATGTATCATAATCTCAAGGAGATCTATTGGTGGAACGGCATGAAAAGGGATATGGCTGATTTTGTGGCCAAGTGCATGGTGTGTCAATAGGTTAAGGATGAGCACATGAGGCCAGGAGGGTAGTATCAAGAAATTGATTTGCCTGAATAGAAATGGAAAGTGATCAATATGGACTTCATTACTGGTCTTTATCGGTCTCGAGAATTAATATGATTTGATTTGGGTCATCGTAAATTTGCCAATGTGGAGTACCTTCTCGGCGGAAGATTATGCGAAGCTGTATCTTCAGGAGATTGTGAAGCTGTATGGGGTGCCTATTTCGATTATTTTTGATCGTGGCACATTGTTTACCTCTCACTTTTGGCGATATTTCTAGAAAGGGTTAGGGACTAAGGTTAGTCTGAGTACTGCTTTCCACCCACAAACGGATGGGAAAACGGAGAGAACTATTCAGACATTGGAGGATATGCTTTAGGCTAAACCCAAGAAGCTCCTATAGTAACCGAGTAAACCCACGAAGCTCCGAATATCGATTGAATTCGCGGGTTTAGGCCACTTCTTAGCCACTGCAACCTTTTATGGATCCTCTATGATCCTATCACTAGAGATAATATGACCAAGAAAACTCACAACCTTTAACTAAAACTCATACCTTAAGAACTTAGCATAGAAACACTGATCGTTCAAGGCCGGCAACACAACACGGAGGTGATCGACATGATCTGACTCACTCTTAGAGTGTAAGACCCTGAAAATTTCTCTCGTAGTCTGAGCCTTAGAGTGTGTCATGTTATGCGTAAATCCAGTCCAAAAAGGTTGTGAAATGTCTTCACAAGTGAGAAATATTTTAAACCATGTGGATTTTTCCTAATATCGACTTTTTGTCATGTAGAGTATTGAATAAGCTTTCCATTTATACCAATTTAGTTAAAATCTGACATCGGATGAGGAAGTTAAGGTCGTTTTACTGAAAACAGTCAAAACTGCCCAGGTGCGATGGCCGGACCCAGCCCGTTGCAACCGGCAGTGACGCCCAAGTGCAATGGCCAGGATGATGGATCGTTAAGGCTACGATGGACCATCGCTGGGACCATCGCGTTGAGGCAGTGTGGCCTCATCCTGGCCAATGTGCGATGGAAAATCCAAAAGACCATCGGGTGTACGACGGACCTTCACTGAGGCCGTCGCATCGAGGCAGTGTGTTCATTTTCTAGACAACGCGCGATGGACGATCCGACGGACCATTAGACTTGCGATAGACCATTGCTTCGACCGTCACAGCCCCCCGTTCAGTATTTTTAACTTGATTTTTAAAGGGCTTTGTGGTCTTTTTCCACTATTTTTCAGCCCCTATTTATACTCCATAAAGGCTCTCATCATTATTTCTCATCTTTAACATCAAAAACTAGGGTTTCTACAAAATCAAAACCCTTCCTTCTTCTTCAAGAAAAATCAAGAAATCAAGAATCTCGCTAAGAGCTTTCAAGAAAGAGTTTCCCTAAGATATGTAGATGTTGATTCTTGGGTCCCTTTCATCCAAGAAGCTCAAGAACCCTTTTCTAAAATTCAAAGATCTTATGTTTGTGGGTTTTCATGATTCATGTGAGTTGAAATTGATGTTCATGCTATTATTGAGTTTTGATTCATGTTTGTTTGCATGGTTTTCAAGCTTTGACCCTAGTATGTGATATTCATGATTAACCCTCTTCAAGTTGCTTGTTAAGTGATGTCTTCATGTCAAGTAAGTGAAGAAAGTTGTTGAATAAGCAAAAGCATGCTCCCCATATGTTTGATAAAATGCTTATGTGAAGGAATTAGAGACATTATAGCATGTTGACTAGAAATCCCCAATTGTGTGCAAGCCCATGCATGTAAAGTGTTTGTTGAAAAGACTTAGTGAATGAATTGTGACATGATATCATGAAATTCCCCAATTATGTGCTCTTTGATACATGCTAAAACTTTAATACATGCCAAGTGTTTGATGCAAGACCTTGTTGAATGGAGTATGATCCAATAGCATGTCCCCCTATGTTATTACATGTTTAGGATTCCTAAATGCTTGAAGTGATGCTTTAGTGATTCTGATGGTGAATGATTGTCCATGGTCTTGATTAGTCAAGAATGGTTATGTTTTACTTTTATGTTATCGAGTCCTGGGGGTATTTATACCCGATAATTTAACTGCTGTCTAGAGCCCATATCAGTTTTCACGATAATTCCTGTCGAGCCATGATTCTCAGAACTCAGGAGTTATAGAACTTTGTATTATTAGACAGATACATAACTTAAGAAATCTCCATAATCTCTGTAACCACCGTAATCTTAGTATCACTAGTAATCTAGCCTCAGTTCTGTACCCAGTTCATATCAAGTAGTATTCAAGTGTTCAGTTCTAACCTCTATAGTAATCGAGTACTCTATTCAAAGCTCAGTGTCGTTCATTCAGATAACGAGATTCAGTAGTATTCCATCAGATACGGAACTAAGTGAATTTAGGTTAACTCAGTTAGACCATTCGAGAAACATGATCAGTACTAGATTTAGCTTAGTTTATGTTCAAATAAGAATCAATTCAGTGTCTTTCAGTTAGGAGTAGGAGCTAGCACCGAACGAGGGCAGGGATGGCAGCTCCCCGTTAGAGAGGCAGAGTCATTGAGAACAATCCCTGAACTCCAGAACTGCTTATCCAATGCAGGATGTAGGAGTCACCCGCCAGGAAAGGCTGGTCAGCTGTCAGATAGGCTTGACTATTATATGCCTTAGTCTTGACATCCTGCGAGGGTCACCCATCAGATAGGCTTCACCAGAGAGGTCTTTACCCATGGTATGGTATTGACACCCTTCCATCTTGGGTTACAGGTTGGACCCCACTAGTTGAGATTCGGGGCATGTCGGTTAAGTGACTACTTCCCACAGTTATAGTTTTAGTATCAATCTTAAAAAATTAGGACTGTCAGATACAACCATCTATCTCAGTGAGGAACTCAGATAGTTCTATTGATTTATGGACCACCCGTCAGATAGGCTTGGTCTCATATAAAGTTATTCAGTATCAAATTTGGAGATCACCTATTAGATAGGCTTAATATCAGTCTCAGATTCTATTGAGTGTTCTTGTTATCAGATCTAGAGATCAACCATCAGATAGGCTTGATATCAGTCTCAGATTCAGTTGAGTATTCTTGTTGTCAGATTCGGACATGATCTTTTCTTATCATTGATAGTAGATTCTGGAATAATCCATTACAGAGGTTTGATCTCTGATGCAGTCAGTCAAGAGTAAAAATCTCAAAATTCAATCAATGACGCGAGTATATTTAGTCAATCAGCTTCAGTATCCTCAGATTTCAAGATCACTCGCTAGATAAGATTGATCTCATCTCCAGTACTCATTTATCGATATCAGATGATTCAGTTCTTTAGTATCTTAGTATTAGTAGTGATTTTAGATGACAATAATGTAGTATTCGAGTTTCAGTATCAGAGTCGTGATGGTTGTAGTTATGGTTTGTGCATTCATGCATGTGTTCTCATTCAGTTCTCTCATGATTGTTCAGTTAAGTAATTGTTCATGCATAAGCCCTTGCATTTAGCCTTACCTCGTCTGCATACTCGGTACATTCCCGTACTGATGCATTTGCGCTATGGTGTTTTATTTGACACCATAGGTTCTGAGGCACGAGATCCAGAGTATCCTTAGTAGCTCAGTCCTAGCCAGCAACAGTAGACATAACAGTGAGTCCTCTTTATTCGAAGATGATTCTTTTATCATTATTGCATTAGATTTTGTTTATTTTTAGTAGACAAAGTTTGTTGGGGACATGTCCCATCAAAACCCTAGCTCAGATAGTTTAGAGGCTTTTCAGAAAGTTGTATCAGTATTCAGTTTTAAATTTTGAGTATTTTTAGATATTTTGAACCTTATGGACAGTTTTTGTATTTATTATCTATATTCTGTAGTGTCCAGGTACAGATATCAGTTGAGAGTTAGCTTGTGGTTCTCTGGGATCTTGAACACCATGTGACATTTCGGTTCTAGGAAATCGGGTCATTACAAACTTGGTATTAGAGCCTAAGGTTCAATAGTATCCCAGGGTGTCTGAAAAGCCACATCTAGTAGAGTCTTGTGCATGGGTGTGTTGCGCGCTACATTTATGTACGAGTGGCTATAAGTTGTTTTTAGGAGCAATTTTCCTTCTTTCAATGTTCATGTTGTGCGAGTGAGCATGAGCTTAAGTTGATCCTTAGTCTAATCCACCTCTTTCTTCTATTTACAGAGTATGTGTAATACCTCAAAAAGTTTTCTTCATAAAGATTTTGTGAGAAATGTATCGAGTTCTACACTTTAGAGTGATCCATAAATTTTTTCTGTAGTATTTCTAAGACGTTGACCTACCATTGCATAGAGTATCAAATAAGCTTTCCAACGATATGTAGATCATCGAAAACGGACACTCGAGCGATGAGTTACGACCATTCTGATCGAACTACGACCATTCCGATTGAAGTGTGAACAGTAAAACGTGCAGGAAATTAAAAAAATTCTGCAGCCAGGCGAATTTCAGGGTCAACTTCAAACGACCATAACTCCTTGTACATAATGATCTGAGTGAGCTACTATATATCAACGGAAATCTCTAAGAGTCCTCTTTCTAATGAAATTGGTTTCATCCAATTTAGCTGTCGGAGTAAAATATTATGGTCGATCTACTTCAGCCTATCAAAACAGTCCACCAAAGGACAGATTTGACATTATTTGTTTTTTTAAGGGCAATTTGGTCATTTCACCCCCCTCTTGGAAGAAATTTATCCATTTAATCCATAATTGGACCTTCAAAATTCATTTTCTCCATGAAACATTTGGGATAATGAAACCCTAGCCAAATTTCACCTTCAAATACCTTTCAATTTCACCGTAGAAATCTAAAATTAATCCGATAAACGAACTCCTCATTTCAAGACCTTCAAGGAGCACCCATTATTTGTCCGAACAGGATTTCGTAATCAAGAAGTCAATTTCAAGGTATGTGGGGTTTTGAACAAGAGCAATCTTCCGTTCTTGTGCCCAAAGCTTTAATTTTATTATGGTTTTACATGATTTTGCAAGTGAGATTATGTCTAAATTATTCGATTATGAGATTATGATGGTTGAATGAATAAACTTTGATTTATATGATTATCTCAATGTTTTCATGATATAATTTAATAATTATCATTGCGAATTACACACTTTTACCACGATGTGATATTTTGAATGATTTTGGGACGTATGTCGAGATGGTATTTTGAAATAATATTTTGAGATATGTGTCAAGATTTATGCTTTCCAATGACGATTTGAATTATTGAATATATATTTGAGACATGAGATGTCTTGATATCTATAATTATAAATTTCATATTTTTATTTTGAATGATTTCGTGATATATGTTGAAATGGTATTTTGGAATGATTTTGAAATTTATGATAAGCTTAAAGCTTCTTTATGACAAAATTGAATCATTGAGCATATTGAGATATAACATTTGAGATGTTACCATGAGTCTTGATATTTTCTCAAAAATATTGATGTTGTCATGACTTGATAAATTGTTACATTTTGACATTTAAAATGGTTGAGTTCTATTATTGAAATTTCATGATATTCGAAAATGGGTATACACTCAAATTACTTTATGAAGGATTTATAAGACTTTGAGTTTTTTTTCCAATATAGATATACATGATTACTTCATTACTCTACTTCTTAAATTGAGAATTTATGCTATGAATTGCATACTACTACAATGAATTGATATTTCTAAAGGCTTTCGAGATAAAAGTCATGATTTGAGTTGTACTACGGGATATGTATTCTTATTATGAATTGAAGGTCTCAAGTGCTTTTCAAAAGTTGTTGTCATGATTTAATTGTCGAATTGAAAGAATAATCATTTTAGTACATTGACCTTGAACTCACAGAGTCGAGATGATTTTGACTATGAGAAAGATTGATTTTGAGATGAATTTTGGTATTTTTTTTTCGGATGATTTTGATGAGTTGAATTGTTGAAAATATTACGTATTGAGTCTTCATATCCTTTTCTAAATGTCGAGTCGGTTATGGTTCAATGCATTGATACCTTGTTGATGTTGAAAAAGGTTGAAATATTTTAAGTCGAAGTTGGGGTTAGGAATCCACAAATTATTGATGAATTATAAATTGAGATATTTGTTTTGGTCTTTATGATAGACCCTTGTGACGATGATGGTGGATCTCCTAATGCATTCTGAGCTTGTCGGGGAGTAGTACTTAGCACCGAGAGGGAAATTTGGTATTTTCCCAAACCTATGTGCCACCGTAGGATTGTTTGATGATGATATTATTGGCCAGAGAGCCCTATTGTGATTATTTCAATTTTAAGGTCGTACTCCCTAGCAAAGAGTATGACACTCCCGCCAACGAGGGTTTTAAATGTTGGTGTTCCATGTAGCTCACGTGGGGTTGTCGGTTATAGAAAACTCCCTTGTCCATAAAAGTCATGTTTCTTGAATTACCGAGTCACTCCGAGATTTGAGTCAAAGAGTTGAGATATTATGATGAATTATGATTACCTATGATGAATTTTGACGATATGATAATTTATGATGATTTATCATAATTTATGATTTTTGATGATTTACATGGATTATGAGATTTTACCATTAAACTATTTATTATGAAAGTATGAAGAGTATGATTTGATATAACTCAAGCCAAGTGAGTCATCATTGTCTGTATGCATGTTTCATGAAATTGATGATGTTATTTAAAGTGTTGCATGCACCCCTACATACTCAGTACATTCTCTTTGTGTTGACCCCTATTTACTTTTCTATTTAGTTGCAGTATCTGGTCAGCAGGTAAAAGAGTCCTTATAGTTCAAGGCTTGTGTTGGTTGTTTCAGTTTAGAGACATTGTACTTTCTTCTGTTGGCCATATTGAGTGGGATAGTTGGGATTCATAACCCATTTATGTACAGAAAATACTAGTAGAGGCTTCATAGACAGTAGTAGTGGTTGATGTATTCAGTCTTCTTCTTGTATATGTATGTGTCAGTAGAATTGTCATCTTGTAATTCTAATATTATGTTGAACAAATTCTGTATTGAGATATTTTTAGCTTCATTCTCTCAGAATTATGTTTTAAATTAGCTGCTTTTGAGTTATACCTATGAAAGGGTTAGCTTGGGGTCACTTGTGACCCTAAGCACCGTGTGGCATCTCGGGACTCGATTTTTGGGGCGTTAAAAACTTGGTATTAGAGCACAAAGTTTGAGTGTCCTAGGGTATATATGAAGCCATGTATAGTAGAGTCTTGCGGAACGGTACGGAGATGTCTGTACTTTTCTTCGAGAGGCTATAAGGCATTAAGGAAGGGTTGCTATTCTTTCAAGTCTTAAATCGTGCAATAAGTTTAAACCAGATAAGCTGCCAAATTTCTTTTAAGGATCTATAAGTGACAGTTTGTACTTTTCTATCTATGTGCTATTCTTGAGATAGTATGAGCAGCAAGTCCCGGTTCTTTCCCTGATAATATTTTTAGACTGATTAGCAAAATATTTCAGAAATCTCATAAAAGTGACTTCAGAAGAGCCTCCCAGTGTGTTGTAAGTTCCTGAAGTTTCATGTTATGTCCTCTTCTTTATGACTTGTTCAGCTATGACTGAGTGGATGCGTACTCCTTGATCATCAAATATGGTATGCCAAGTTTCTATCTCTCATATTTTTGCTATCATCATGCTGTTGAAAAAAATAAAAGTCTAGTAAAGCCGTGTGGGGCTCTTTCGATTCACTAGCACAGCTATTTTGTTATTCACCTCAAACTTTCTTTTTCAAAACTCATATTCAAAGCTTAGTGAAACCGTGTGCGGCCTATTTCGATCCATTAGCAACTTGTAGTTCATCTTGTTCCTTGTACTGGATGAAAATGTGGGATTTAGAGGTGTAGTAGTAAGAAGAATGGTAAGTGTGATTTGTTGAGCATAAGTATATCTATTTTTGCATACATTTGGGGTTAATAGGGAGTGATATATCCTTGTGTATCAATTTTGTGATGTAGTTTGTTCGAGGTATGAAATGGGTGTTGACGGTATTTATATGCCAGAGAGTATAGGTTAGTAATGGAAGTACTCGGTGGGTGAGTGTTGTTAAATTATGACATTGCCAGGTTGCAAGAGGACGTTAAGTTAAGGCGTAGAGAGCTATGAACTAATTTAAGTTGTGTATGAAGGATAGATAGTAGTGACGGGTGAAAGAAGGATGTGTTAATAGATTGTGAATAAGCTATGCTATATGATTATGACCAATTATTATTGTTATGAAGTTTAAATGGGCTAGCATTTGTTGAGGAATGTTTTATAGTTTCTAAGTGGAAATTTCTTGCGAAAAGTTTTAAGTTATATTGTGTGCTAAAAGTTAAGTTTGAATGATTGGTGATCGTGAAGGATACTGTGACGATTTCTTGATTAATGGTATTAGTTGTTAGGAAGTGATCTAGTAGGCTTGAATAGTGGGTATAAGAGCCTAAGTTTGGTTGATTCATTATTAAGTTTGATGTTGTGTTTATGATGAGAAATTTCACCTAAGATATTATGGGACTGCTTTAATTTCGAGGATTAGTGTATGACTGTAATGGTTGAGCTTTTTATATGTGATTTTGATTCTTATGGTTTAGAAATATAAATTTACAAGCATGATTTTAATAAGCGATGACAGAGGTAGTGTGGTTCGTTAAGAATGAGAAAAATTTGAGTTAAGCGTTAAACTCTAAGATTGAAATTCTGAAGTTGAGCTAAAAGCATTGAAGCTCTAGATGGTGTATGCTTATTTTGAGCTAAGTGGTAAAGTGAAGTAAGATTGAGATTAAGCTTTCATGTATATTGTGGTTAGTTGAAGTTTTAAGTGGTTATCTTGAGGGATTATGGTGTACATGTTTCAGATTCTGGAAGCTAGTTATGCTTCAATTCATAAACTTCTACTAAACGATCTTTGTTTTCCAAGTATTCCAGCTCAGTCGATCATAATCGTATAGTGTACCTTCTCATTTATCATTTTATCATGTTATCCAAGGATTTTAGGAATGAAATCATTTCCATATGGAGCATCTCAGTATTTACGAGTATACCTCTGTTCGTGCGTCATTCATATGAGCTAATTCATAGGTGCCCCATGCACAGTCTTAGTGACCCTGTGAAATAAGTGTTGTAGAGGAACATAGAGTCCCAAGGGGAAGATACCCTGTGACTTCTTAAAGCTTTCGTGTTTTAACCACATCTAGTCTATGCTCAAGTTCTCATTACGACCCTTGAATTGGCTATTGTTGCATACGCATTCATACATTCCAGAGTCAGTTCAGCTAGATATTTATGCGTCAGATATACATGTTCATTATAAAGACTAGGAAACTGTAATTCCAATTGTGCCGATATGTCTCAGATGTTCGCATCCCTTAAGAAGGTCAGTTGATCAGTGCTTTTATCCTATCAAGTGACATTCGAGGACGAATGTTTCCAAGGGGGAGATAATGTAATACCCTGAAAAATTTTCTTTGTAAAGATTTCGTGTGAAACGTATCGAGTTCTATGCTTTAGAGCGATCCATAAATTTTCTGACATCTCGGGATGGAAATTTCAGGGCGTTACAAGGATATAGTATGGTCCCACTAAATGTTGGTGCTATCATAACACATGCTTCTGATGCCAGCTTATGCGATTGCACACCAGGATGTGGGATTACAATATCTGAGTACCTAGAAAGGATATAAATAGACCCCTTAGTCCATGATTTTGCCCATTTCCACTAATGTATTGAGTGTCAAAAACCATAAAAGAGAGGCAAAGCTTGGGATTAATTTTGTAGATTATTTGGGGGAGCTTGGTTATCCATTATTCCATGATTTCCTTCGAATTTGTTGTAAGGTTTAGTTAATTTTTTGATAAATTCTTACAAATTAGGGCTTTGATTTCCAAAACTTTGAGGGTTGATCTAAGATCTGAATTATATTTCATTTGTTCTCAACTTTTGAGCATAACATTTTTGTTCTTTGAGGGACCTCATGACGATTTCAATTTTGGGATTCCATTAGCGAACCCCGCAGTTCCATTCTTGACCCAAAATTTGATTCGATCCTTAATATGGAAAAATGGGTCTCGTTTTACTCCTAATAAGACGTAGATTACAATTTTGATAGATAATCTGAAGGGGTTTTATACACTTTTGTATCATTATTCTAGCTTATTTCGCCTTATTTTGAGAGCAATTCGTGTGGTTAACATGTTCATATTGATATAAAGAAGCATTTAATTTTCCAAATGCATAATTATAATGTTGAAAGTATTTTTCAAATAAGTTTGTGCTTAATTGAGTAATTTAGAGTTCAACCAGGAAAACTAGTTTTACTAGCTTGAGCTAGGTGTGTGTCTAGTTGGCTTCGTTGGATTCTAATGTGTTTAATTTGTTCCAAAGGATTTAAATATGTAATTATGAGTGGAATAACTTATTTGTAATGTGCAAAGTTCAATTTGATTAAGTCAAGAATCGGAATAATAAGTGGAAGATCATTGTGAATTTTCCTTATCTTAGCTCTTGGTTTGATTCTTCGTTGAGAATATTGTGTTGTTTTGATCTCTAATTTGTGGTGTGTGATATTATAGGAGGCTTTGTAATCTAAATATGGTGATATATTGATGATTTAAACGCCGAAAATTCATTGAAAATGCACTACAAAAGGCATGAGCAAAGAATAAGACATTCAACATTTAACCAAAATTTTAAAAGTAAATTCCAGTGAGTCAACACATCGCATCGTTGCTCACACAATTTACACTTGAATGAATTTTTCAATGCTAATTCCAGTACATCGACACGAACTTGTCGCATCGTGGTGATGAAAACATGCATGGCCAATTTAAAGTTGCCGACACAGTTATGGGCCTTGTCCTACTATTAATTCAATTTGGCGCGCAAAATGAGGAGAAGGGGGAATCTCTTGTGGGATTTTTAATCTTGGAACACGTTCAGCTTCATAATCCCAAATTTTTTTGGAGTATATATTATATTATATATATATATGGACATTGGGAACAATTTGAATCATTTTGGTTACAATCTTGGACACGTGGGGTCACACATGGACAATATTAAAGGAAGAAATTTGGTCTTGGAAAAAGAAAAGATACATGGACACAGTTTGCAGAAAAAAATACGGAGGCTGCTACATGGTTTTATTAGGTTTTAATTTTTTATTTAGTTCTTAATTAATTATATCATGTATTCAATTAATTGGATCGTGATTATAAATATTATCGTCTAAAATTTTTTTTTTTGGGATTAAAGCCAAGAACATGAGTATTATTATTTTAGATTAATTTTGATTAATTTTGCTTATATTTGGTTGTTTGTTTATTCTTGTTTTAATTATTTTAAGGATTCGCGACCCTTAGAATACATATATTGTCGACCTTTTGATCTCGGAAGAGGGAATAGAAAGATAGAACATTGGAATAAAAAAAGTTTGAGTTTTATTCTTTTATAAAATAAAGAATTAAATTTAGCGTCTAGGACAGTGATGTACTTAGATACCTCACTTGATTCAAACGTAGGAGGATAACTTTAATTCATTTAATTGGATTATTACATCTCTGCTCAAAGATGTAGTTGTAATGTCCATATTAGGTAAAAGATTAGTGGTTGGGAAACCATGATCATGCAATTAACCCTGCGAATCAACAACCAAGATAAGCAAGTTAACGAATGAAATTCAATAACATAGTATGATTGTTCGGAGTGCTTTAACCCTAGGTTTTACTCCATTTATTGTTTCAAGTATTTTTATTTACGCATTATTACTTTAATTTTAATTTCTAATTTTCAAACTCTCTTTTTTGGTTACTCTTGCACTAAATTAATCTAGACTGTGAACTAAAATTAAATTATTGTTAAATCAAGTCTCTGTGGGATCGATACTTGGCTTTTTTGAATGCCACTTTATTACTTGATAAGACCACATACACTTGCATATGCATCGTCAAGTTTTTGGTGCCGTTGCCAGGGACTTGTATTTTGCAATTGTTTATTTTAGTTTTACTTTTAGATTTATTTGGTGTTTTTACGCTTGGTCTTGGTTTTGTTATTGTAGGAAACAAGTTTTTAGGTTGATAAGCTGGTAAGGGATCGGGATTTGGTAGAACCAAGCTTTGAACCCGAGCAAAACTTTCATTAACACAGGAGAGAAGAAACTCTTTTTCCCAGAATTCCTTAAATCCAAGAAGACCAAGAGAATACTACTCCAATGGCTAAAGAACAAGCAGCCCAAAGGACAGTTAGGGAAGTGGAAGTCCCACTTCCGACGAACTTGACTTCCCCAATTCAAAGACCGACAACTGGGGGGGATTTTGAGTTAAAACATCATATAGTTCAACTTCTTATCAGTAGTGGACAATTTGCAGGGCTTTCACATGAGAATCCACAAGTCCACTTGCAGACTTTCATTGAGCTTACTGATACATTCACTCCTACTGGGGTGACTCCAGATTATGTAAGGCTGACATTGTTTCCCCATTCACTTTTGGGGAAATCTAAAAAGTGGTTGAATGCAGAGCCGGCCAATTCAATCGCATCATAGGACGACTTAGCCAAGAAGTTCCTCATCAGATTCTTTCCATTAGGCAAGACTGCGAGTCTTCATAGTGAGATAGTACGCTTCAAATAGAAGCCCTATGAAAACCTTTATCATGCTTAAGAATGCTTCAAGGCTCTTCTTTAGGAGTGTCCATACCACCAACAGTCCAATGAGGTACTTGCTCATACTTTTATAGAAGCTCTTGATCACAATACAAAGATTTTGCTAGATTCATCCGTAGGTGGTCAAGCACTGGAATTAACTTATGATGAGCTATACACATTATTGAACTTCATAGCATAAGTAAATCCAGAGTGGCATTCAAATTCTAGAAATGCCACGAAAAAAATTGCGGGTGTACTAGAGGTGGACCATTTTAAAGCCTTATCAACACAGGTTTTTGCCTTACAAAATTTGATCAACACTCATTTCAGCAACATGAAGTTGGGAGCAGCACAACCTGCAACCATAGTCCATGCTATCTAACAAGCTGCAGGTTGGTATGAGGTATGCAAAAATAGTGGTCATACAGCGGCCATGTGTGCTTCAATCCGAAATCTATGATGTCTGTAGGTAATTCTCAAAGGCCAAATTATGGTAATGCCTACAACATAAAGTGGCAAAATCAGCCACCAAATCAGCCATGGAATACCCCACAACCATAAACCCAATCAAATCAGTCAACGAGTAAAATGGAAGAGATATTAAAGCAATTCTTAGCTGGTCAAGTACGATTGGTTGTGGATATGAAAATTCAAATGGAAGAGTTATAGAATCAACAAATGGCCACAAGAAGTTTAGAGTTGCAAGTGGTATAATTATCATAGGACTGAATAGAAGACCATACGGTGGGTTACCAGCAGATACAAAAAATCTAAAGCAGATTATGGCAATCACCTTAAGAAGTGGTAAAGAGCTTCAAGGAGAATCTCCCAAGGCAATAAAGGAGGAAGATACTGATATAGTGACCCAACAGGTAAGTGACAGAGTTGTTGAAAATCAAGAAAGTCTGAGTACTTGAAAGAAAAAGTTGTTGAATTAGAAGTGAAAGAGACACTTCCACTACCTTTCCCTCAAAGGAAAATAAAAGTAAAGGAGGATGCCCTATTCCAAAAGTTGATTGATACATTCGAAGAGCTTTATATTAAATTACCTTTTCTATATATTTTACAGAGTATACCTAAGTATGAAAAGTACTTGAGGGATGTGGTGGCGAAGAAGGTGAAATTGCAAGATGTAGGAGCTATAACACTCACTGAAGAGTGTAGTGCTGTGATGACACAAAAAATCCCCAAGAAATTAAAATATCAAAGGAAGTTTGATATCCCTATTCAAATTAGGAGTAAAGAGGTCCATGCACTGAGTAACTTAGGGGCAAGTATAAATATAACGAACCTCTTCTATGCGAGTTTGGATCAAGCCGAAGGTATTATTTTTCCTTAACTCAGCCCTTCTAATCTAAAGTGAAACTATGTATCTATTCTTACATAAGTTCTTGTAATTTTCGCGGCTTTAAGAGTTTAGAAAGATTCTGAGCCCATTTAGCAAATTGCTTCAGCTATGTATACTCAGGTTTTCCTGTGTTCTTAGTCTAACTAGCGATATTTGAGGACGAATGTTTCCAAGGGGGAGATATTGTAAGAGCCCACAAAAATTCTCTCATAGAATGAGCCTTAGGGTGTGTCAAGTGAGGCATTATTCCGGTCCTAAAAGATTGAGAAGTGCCTTCCTAAGTGAGTATTGTTTTAACCATTTAGAATTTCCCTAATTTTGACTTTTTATCACATGGAAAATTTGATAAGCTTTCCGTTGATATAAGATTCGCCCAAATTCGATACTCGGGTAAGAAGTTATGGCTAATTTAAGTCCTAGTCGTTAAATAGCATCATTTTAGTGCTTGAAGCATCGCGGTATTTGACAATTGTCAGTTTCCAGTGGAACTCCATGATAGTGGTGTATCGCGGAGGACCGCAATTTCCTAATAGTCAAATCCATTGGCCTAGCAGGATTGTGATGAGTCACGTTGAAGTTATAAGTCCCAACCAGTGGGACAACGTGATGGATCCGCATCGCAGTGACTCCCAGATTCTTATTTGTCAATTTCCAATCAGCCTCCGTGATAGTGGCGTGTTACGGTGGCCCATGAAATCGGGTTCCCAGTTCAATTTCTCCACCTTCGTACATAAGTTAAAAAAGGTACTTTGGACTTTTTTCAAGCCTCTTAAACCGTGAAAACACCAAATCAAGGTCATTTATAAGCATTCTACAAAGTCTCTCTCAAGTTTTCTCTCAACAAAAACCCTAAGTATCCAAAACCTCTTCCAAGAATCTCAAGAATCCACCATAGATTTTCTAATTTGAGTCAAGATTCAAGGTTCCCAAGTCAAGGGCTTCAAGAACCTTTATTCAAGAGTAAGAATAGAGTTCCAAAAGTGAGACTTCATCCAAAGCTTCTTATTTAAGGGATGTGGGTTTTGAACAAGGGTAATCCTTTCACCCTTGTGCCCAAAAGCTTATTTAAACTACAATTCTCTGCAATTTATGAGATTTTAGATGAAATTGAATTGGGGTTTTTCACCCAATGTTATTGATTGCAAGCTTCTGATGTTTCTGTTGAATTGAGAGTCTAATGACATGATTTTTACATGTTTTCTTGAGAAATTGTAGCTGGGTATATACCCCATGATTTTAATCCTTGAGAAATTAATAGTTGAAATGTTCGAAACATTGAAATATATGAGTATGTTGATATTTTGAGATAAATTGCTGAAATTTCCAGATTTCTACATGAGTTATGAATCTATATGCTATCTATTATGCTTTTAATGAGTTTTAACTTGAGATTGAACTATGGGTTATTAATCCCTACTTGAGACTTGAGATTTTATGAACTATTGTACTATAAGCACCCATGATTTGAGTATTCTGAGATTATTGAGAAATGTTTTGACCTAATGGTCATTTAGTTTTGAAATTCACTCTACTATATGAGATTACATACATGATTATTGGGTTCGTGTTGAACCATGAGATTATTTCTAAAAGTAGATTTTTATGAAATGAGCGCAGATAATCTAAAGGGAGCAGAATTTAGCATCGAGCGGGTAAGTTACTATGGTTTCTTACCCTAAAACTACATGCCACCATAGGTTTGTCCTGAGGCTGGGTTTATGATTATCATTGGGCCTAAAGCCAAGTTGATATTGGGCTTGAGGTCGAGTTTTTTTAGTGATCACTGGACCTAGGTTATACCCCCTGGCAAGAGTATGACGCCCCTCTTCAACGTGAGGTCTCTTCCTTAGGAGGACAAAACATTGGACTCCATGTAGCTCGCATGGTTTATGTCGGTTAAGAGAACCTCCCTTGACATTTAAAATTTAAGATCAGTTACCTCCCTAAACTAAAGTATTTTCCATTGAGATAGAATATTTTTCCCTAAAGCTTGAAATGAAATATTTTCCTAATGTGAATGAAATGCCTTCAAGTATGTTCCAAAGTTATATGATTTCAAATTCCAAGTATTTGTTTTCAAAAGAGTTATGAGTTCTTGAGCATTAAAGAAGTTTACTCTCTATGTGACATATGCATGAGTTGAAAGTATTGCTTAAAGTTTTCTTTAGCCTTGAGTGATGAGAATAAGAGAAGAGTACAAATTTCAAAGCTTAAAGTATAATACTTCATGAGATTGTGTTACATGTTCCATTTTTTATGATTCATGAGCTTTGCATTTTATACTTATTCAAGCCATCTGATTTATTACTTTTTACATGCATGATATGATTAAAGTGCATTGATGTTGTTTTATATAAATGCATGTACCCCCACATACTCGTTACATTCCCAAATGCTGATCCACATATACGTCTATATGCTATATTGTCTTATAATATAGGTTCAGGTGCTCAATCCTATCCTCGTCAGTGACTTTTGAGTACCTCTTTCTACATTTCTAGAGCGGTGAGTCCTCATGGTTCGAGGACCATCTTCAGATATTTCTGTATATGAGATACTATGTTTTTACTTTTAGTTTATTTTGAGTCAGTTGGGGACCTGTCCCAAGGGCTCTCTAGTTCATGGATTAGTAGAGGTTTTGTCAGACTAGTTATCAGATTGTGGTTGTGTTGAGGTTTCCAGTATTGTGGTCATTTTGATCGAGCATTTTCTTCGTATTTCTTTTCATACGATATGACTATGCTACTGTTTGAATTATTTCATCTTGAAATGAATGTTATTAGTAGAACTAGGCTCAAAGGGGTTAGCTTGGGGCTACTTTTAGCCTTAAGCATCGTGTGACATCCCAGGAGGTGATTTTGGATTGTTACAAACTTGGTATCAGAGCCTAAGGTTTTAAAGATGTCCTAGGGAGTCTGACAAGCTATGTTGAGTAGAGTCTTGATCATCGGTGTGTAGAACGCCACATCAATAAGCAAGAGGCTATAAGATGTTTTAGGAAAAGTTATTTCTTTCTTTCGGATTCTATCGTGCCTAAAGTTGTCCCTCTCATATAATAATTTGTGATCTTCTATATCAGAAAATCCCTTTTCGAAGAGTGAATGCCCATATGAATGATGATAGGCTACTCCCAGCTTTGATCCTTTAAATCAGATGGTGTCTCATGCTGAGTTTTGGGCAGCCTTTCAGGCGTTATCCTAAGTAGTCACCACCAATGTTTGAGCGGTGAGAAAGATGTAGACCCACATTTTTTCCTTAATGAGGTAAGAAAGATCACACGGGTAATGTATGTTTCTGAGAAAGAAAGTGTTGAGTTGGCATCTTACAGGTTGAAGGACATAGCTTATTACTGGGTTGTATCGTGGAGAAAGGGTAGAGGTAAGGGTGGTGCTCCTATGACTTGGCAGGTGTTCCAAGAAGCATTCTTGGACAAGTTTTTTCCGCTTGAGATGAGGGAAGCAAAGATTGAGAAGTTTATAAACTTGAGGCAAGGCTCCATGACTGTTAAGGAATATTGCCTTAAGTTCAACCAGTTGGCCAAGTATGCTCCTGATTTGATTTTTGATACCCGAGCTAGTATGGGCAAGTTCATGACCAGTGTTTTTGGGTTAGTACTGAAGAAGTGTAGGACTGTGATGCTTCATAGAGATATGGATCTAGCTTGGTTGATGATGTATGCCCGGCAGATAGAGGTGGATAAGATTAGGGAAAGAGATCTAGTGAGGGGTAACAAGAGGTCTAGATCTGAGCAGCATGAGCTTAGTTAGCGTAGGTTCTATGGAGGAAATCACTCTTAGTATCAGAGGCGTCAGTCTATGCCAGCACCTTCATCAGCTAGTGCTCTTGCGCCTAGAAGTAGGCAGGAGCAAGAGGGAAGATCTTTTATGTCTAGGTCGTAGAACAATATTGGTAATAGGCCCCGCTATCCTCCTTGTGCTAAATGTGGTAGGAGTTATCTCAGGGAGTGTTTTCTAGATCTGAGGGGTTGTTTTGGTTGTCGCAAGCAGGGCCACCGATATAGAGATTGTCCTCATACTAGATAGGGGAACAAAGATGCTCGACCTCAGGCACCGGCTACTAGTGCACCAGCTTCTGCACCCCGTCCCGCCCCTGCTCAGGGTACTTCATCTAGCACTGCTGGCGGCCAGTGCCAGAATATATTCTATGCCTTACCATCTCGTTAGGATAAGGAGGCCTCTCCTAATGTTGTTACTCGTATGCTCTATGTATTTTGTATTAATGTTTATGTGTTGTTGGACCCCAGGTCAAGTCTCTCTTATGTGACCTTACTTGTAGCTGTGAATTTCAAAATGAGTCTCAAAAAGATTCCTGAGCCTTTCTTAGTCTCCACACCCATAGGGATGTCAGTTGTTGCTAAACAAGTGTATAGAGATTGTCCTATTATTGTTCTTCATAGAGTCATACTTACAGATTTGATAGAGTTAGACATTGTGGATTTTCACCTTATTCTGGGTATGGATTAACTTCATTCTTGTTATGTGTCTATAGATTGTCGTACCTGTATGGTCAAGTTTTAGTTTCCTGATGAACCAGCTTTTGAGTGGTTCGGGAGTTTGGTATCTCCCAATATTCATTTTATCTCCTATCTCAAAGCCAAAAAGCTAATATCCAAGGGTTGTATCTATCACCTAGTTAGAGTCAAAGACACTAAGTTTGAGGCTCAAACTATTCACTCAGTCGATATTGTTAATGAGTTTCCAGATGTTTTTTCGGAAGATCTCCCAGGGGTACCTCCTGATAGAAAGATAGAATTTGGGATTGACCTTCTTCCCGATACTCGTCCCATTTCTATTCAACCATATTGTATGGCACCTGCTGAACTTAAGGAGTTGAAAGAGAAACTCAAAGATCTTTTAGACAAAGGTTTCATTAGGCCCAGTATTTCTCCTTAGGGAGCACCTGTCTTATTCGTGTAAAACAAAGATGGTTCTTTGCGTATGCGCATTGACTATCGTCAGCTTAACAAGGTCACAGTAAAAAATAAGTATCCTCATCCGAGAATAGATGACCTATTTGATTAGTTGCAAGGTGCAAGCTATTTCTCCAAGATAGACTTTAGATCCGGCTATCATCAACTTAAAGTGAGAGAATGCGATTTTGCAAAGACAAACTTCCGAACCTACTATGGTCACTTTGAGTTTTTAGTCATGTCTTTCGGGCTAACCAATGCCCCAACAACTTTTATGGAATTCATGAATCGATTGTTCAAGCAATATCTTGATATGTTTGTCATAGTGTTCATAGGTGACATCCTTGTGTACTCCCATAATGAGAATGACCATGCGAATTACCTTAGAGTTGTCTTGAAAACTCTTAGAGATCACCAGTTGTTCACCAAATTTAGTAAGTATGAATTTTGACTAAGGTCTGTAGCCTTTCTGGGTCATATTGTTTCAGCCAAAGGTATTAGAGTTGACCCCCAAAAGATAGAAGCTGTAAGAAATTAGCCTAGACCTATCTCTCCATCTGACATTAGAAGTTTCTTGGGTCTAGCGAGCTACTATTATCATTTTATTAAGGGTTTCTCTTCTAGTGTGTCTTCTATGACTCTGTTGGCCCAAAAGAAAGTTAAGTTCCAATGGTCAGATTCCTGTGAGAAGAGTTTTCAGGAGTTGAAGACTCGACTTACTTCAGCCCCAGTGTTGACTTTGCCTGATGGTACAGATGGTTTTATGGTTTATTTGTGATGCCTCTAGGTAGTTGAAGCCGTATGAGAAGAATTACCCAACCCATGATCTTGAGTTAGCTGCTGTGGTCTTTTCTTTAAAAATCTGGAGACATTATCTTTATGGTGTCTATGTTAATGTGTTTACTGATCATAAGAGCCTGCAATATGTGTTTACCCAGAGGGAGTTGAATATTAGGCAAAGAAGGTGGTTAGAGTTTTTAAAAGACTATGATATGAGTGTGTTGTATCACCCGGGTAAGGACAACGTAGTGGCGGATGCCCTTAGCAGATTATCTATGGGTAGTGTTGCCCATGTAGAGGAAGGTAAGAAAGAATTAGCTCGTGATGTGCATTATTTGGAAAGATTGGGTGTTAGGTTACTTGATTCAGCTAAGGGAAGTACTTTGAAGCAAAGTAGTTCTGAATCCTCTTTAGTTTCGAAAGTGAAGGAGAATCAAGACAAGGATCCTAGTTTGGTCAGACTAAGAGAGTCAGTTCAGGACCAAAAGGTAGAGTTTTTATCCCAAGGGGAAGATGGCGTGTTGAGAGTTCAAGGTAGATTGTATGTTCTATGTGTTGATGATCTGAGGCAGAGGATTATGGCTGAAGTGTATGGCGTACGGTATTTTATTCATCTCGGCACTGCCAAGATGTACCTCAACTTGTGGGAAATCTATTGGTGGAATGGTATGAAGAAGGATATATCCGAGTTCGTAGCAAAGTCTCCAACATGCCAACAGGTTAAGGTAGAGCCCCAAAGACCTGGAAGTGTGATACAAGAGTTTGGTATACCCACTTGGAAGTGGGAGGTGGTGAATATGGACTTCATGATCGGGTTACCTCTTTTGCGTCATCATCATGATTCTATTTAGGTTGTTGTGGATAGGCAGACTAAGTCCATTTATTTCTTGCCCATGCTCATATCTTATACAACTGAGGACTATGCTAGATTGTATATCCAGGAGTAAGTCAGGCTGTATGGAGTTCTCTCGTCCATCATTTTAGATAGGGGTACTTAATTTACTTCTCAATTTTGGAGGGCATTTCAACGGGGTCTTGGTACCCAAGTCCTTTTGAGTTCTGCTTTTCATCCGCAGACAAATGGTCAGGATGAGAGGACCATTAAGACCCTGGAAGATATGTTTAGGGCATGTGCTCTTGATTTCAAGGGTAGTTGGGATGAGCATTTGCCATTGATAGAGTTGGCCTATAAAAATAGTTACAATTCTAGCATCGGAATGGCACCATTTGAGGCCTTGTATGGTAGGAGATGTAGGTCACCCATAGGGTGGTTTGAAGTGGGTGAAGCTGCCGTAATTGGGTTTGATGTAGTGTTTGAAGCTATGGAGAAAGTTTAGTTGATTAGAGAGAGGTTGAAAACCTCTCAAAGTTATCAAAAGTCATATACCGATGTATGGAGAAGAGATCTTGAGTTTGAGGTAGGTGATTTGGTGTACTTGAAGATTTCACCCATGAAAGGGGTGAAGAGGTTTGGTAAAAAGGGAAAGCTTAGTCCCCGTTATGTTGGCCCGTATAGAGTCTTGAGCCATGTTGGTAAACTAGCCTATGAGGTTGAGATGCCTGCAGAGTTTTCAGCTGTTCATCCTATTTTTCATGTCTCGATGCTTAAAATGAATATTGGTGATTCCGTTGTAGTAGATCCCTTAGAGAGTGCTGATATTCAAAATGGTCTTTCATTCGATGAGATTCCTGTTGAGATCCTAGATTTTTAGATCCGTAGACTAAGGAACGAACAAGTTCCCTTGGTCAAATTTTTATGGCGGAACCAGTCTGCTGAGGGTGCTACTTGGGAGGCAGAAGCAGACATGCGAGCCAAGTACCCGCACCTCTCCTCCATGAGTTTAGATCAAGCCAAAGGTATTATTTTTCCTTAGCTCAGCCCTTCGAATCTAAAATGCATCTACGTATCTATTCTTACATGAGTTCTTGCAATTTCTGAGGCATTTAAGAGTTTAGAAAGATTCTGAGCCCGTTTAGCAAATTACTTCAGCTATATATACTTAGTTTTTCCTGTGTTCTTAGTCTAACTAGTGACATTCAAGGGAGAATATTTCCAAGGGGAAGATATTGTAAGACCCCACAAAAATTCTCTCGTAGAATGAGCCTTAGGGCGTGTCAAGTTAGGCATGATTCTGACCCTAAAAGATTGAGAATTGACTTCCTAAGTGAGTATCATTTTAACCATTTAGAATTTCCCTAATTTCGACTATTTATCACATGGGAAATTTGATAAGCTTTCCGTCGATATAAGATTCACCCAAATCCGATACCTAGGTAAGAAGTTATGGCTAATTTAAGTCTAGTCATAAAACAATGTCATTTTAGTGCTTGGTGCATCGCGGAGAGGGTTTATTTGACAATTGTCAATTTTCAGTGGAACTTCGCGATAGTGGTGCATCGCGGAGGACCCCAATTTCCCAATAGTCAATTTCCAGTGGCCTAGCGTGATTGTTACGCGTTGCGCTGAAGTTCCAAGTCCCAACTATTGGGACAACGCGATGGCTCCGCATCGCGGTGACTCCTAGATTCTCATTTATCAATTTCTAGTGAGCCACCGTGATAGTGGCATGTTGCGGTGGCCCATGAAATCGAGTTCCCAGTTCAATTTTTCCAGCTTCGTACAAAAGTTAAAAAGGGCACTTTGGACTTTTTCCAAGCCTCTTAAACCATGCAAACACCAAATTAAGGTCATTTACAAGCATTCTATGAAGTCTCTATCAAGTTTTCTCTCAGCAAAAACCCTAAGTATCAAAAACCTCTTCCAAGAATCTCAAGAATCCACCATAGATTTTCTAAATTGAGTCAAGATTCAAGGTTCCCAAGTCAAGGGCTTCAAGAACCCTCATTCAAGAGTACAAATAGAGTTCCAAAAGTGAGAGTTCATCCAAAGCTTCTAATTCAAGGTATGTGGGTTTTGAACAAGGGTAATCCTTTCACCCTTGTGCCCAAAAGCTTATTTAAACTACAATTCTCTGCAATTTATGAGATTCTACATGAAATTAAATTGGGGGGTTTTCACCCATTGTTGTTGGTTGCAAGCTTTTAATGTTTCCCTTGAATTGAGAGTCTAATGGCATGATTTTATATGTTTTCTTGAGAAATTGCAGTTGGTTCTATACCCAATGATTTTAATCCTTGAGAAGTTAATAGTTGAAATGTTTGAAACATTGAAATATATGAGTATGTTGAGATTTTGAGATATATTGCTGAAATTTCCAGATTTCTACATGAGTTATGAATCTATATGCTATCTATTATGCTTTTGATGAGTTTTAACTTGAGATTGAACTATGGATTATTAAGCCCTATTTGAGACTTGAGATTGTATGAACTATTGTGCTATAAGCACCCATGATTTGAGTATTCTGAGATTATTGAGAAATGTTTTGACCTAATAGTCATTGAGTTTTGAAATCCACTCTACTACATGAGATTACAGATTTGATTATTGGGTTCGTGGTGAACAATGAGATTATTTCTAAAAGTGGATTTTTATGAAATGAGCACAGATAATCTAAAGGGAGTAGTATTTAGCACCGAGCGGGTAAGTTACTACGGTTTCTTACCCCAAAACTACGTGCCACCGTAGGTTGGGCCTGAGGCTGGGTTTATGATTATCATTGGGCCTAAGGCCGAGTTAACATTGGGCCCGAGGCCAAGTTTGTTTAGTGATCACTGGACCTAGGTTATAGTCCCTGGCAAGTGTATGACGCCTCTCCCCAACTACAGGTCTCTTCCTTAGGAGGACAAAACATAGGACTTCATGTAGCTCGCATGGTTTATGTCTGTTAAGAGAACCTCCCTTGACATTTAAACATCGAGATCAGTTGCCTCCCTAAACTAAAGTATTTTTCATTGAGATAGAATATTTTTCCCTAAAGCTTGAAATGAGATATTTTCCTAACGTGAATGAAATGCCTTCAAGTATGTTCCAAAGATATATGATTTCTAATTCCAAGTATTTGAGTTCAAAAGAGTTATGAGTTCTTGAGCATTAAAGAAGTTTTACTCTCCATGAGACATATGCATGAGTTGATAGTATTGCTTAAAGTTTCCTTTAGACTTGAGTAATGAGAATAAGAGAAGAGTACAAATTTGAAAACTAAAAGTATAATGACTCGCGAGATTGTGTTACATGTTCCATTTTCATGATTCATGAGCTTTGCATTTCATACTTATTCAAGTCATGTGAGTCATTACTTATTACATGCATGATTTGATTAAAGAGCACTGATGTTGTTTTATATAAATGAATGCACCCGCACATACTCAGTACATTCCCAAGTGCTGATCAATTTATACGTCTATGTGCTACATTGTCCTATAATGTAGTTTCAGGTGCTCAGTCCCAGCCTCGTCAGTGACTTTCAAGTACCTCTATCTATATTTTTATAGTGGTGAGTCCTCATGGTTCGAGGACCTATCTTTAGACATTTCTGCATTTTAGAGACTACGGTTTTACTTTTAGTTCATTTCGAGTCAGTTGGGGACCTGTCCCAATGGCTCTCTAGTTCATGGATTAGTAGAGGTTTTGTCAGACTAGTTATCAGATTGTGGTTGTGTTGAGGTTTCCAGTATTGTGGTCATTTGGACTGAGCATTTTCTCCGTATTTCCTTTTACGATACAACTATGCTACTGTTTGAATTATTTCATCTTAAAATGAGTGTTATCAGTAGAAATAGGCTCAAAAGGGTTAGCTTTAGGATACTTGTAGCCTTAAGTACCGTGTGACATCCTGGGAGGTGATTTCGGGTTGTTATAAAACCATATTGAACCTTTAGATTTTACTTTGGTAGCCTCATATGTAGCCTAATCCCTTCTTTGATAGACCATAATTTGATCCAAACAAATCCTAGGCACTTCAATGAAAAATTGATTAGTAAGGAGTTTGAGAAATTGAAGAAGAAAAAGGTGAAATTGATGCCCCAAGGTAATAGTTATTGGTGCAGATAATTGATGTGTGGTGGATGGGTGTGATATAACTTATGCTAGAAATATTTCCATAGGTTTGAAAAAAATGAAAAATTGATTCATGTGGTAGTAAACTATACGTCCACCAAGTGTTTGTGAAAATTCATAAAAGAGATAGGGCAAAAACAAAAGATATAGGTACACAAAAATGGTGTAATTTGGTTGTTGGAAATTGATTTTGAATGTATAATGTGGACAAAAATGCTGTTATTTGGTTATTGGAAACCCAAGGATGAACACCTAACATACCTTAATTGTTAATTTTGTGAAGATTGTGGTGAGTTCTTGAGACTTGATTCTTGATCTTGGTGAACCCTGGGCTTGTTCTTGAGAGAATTTTGAGAATAATGAGTGTATTAAGCCCTTTAGGATATTAAAACTCATGTAAGGATGAATTGGGTGAGGGTAAAAGGACTTAAATGCCCTTGGAAACTCAAAATTTAATGCACAAAAACTGCGTCGTGATGCGATTAGCGACGCACTGCGTCAAGGGATCTATGCGATCACTAACGCGTTGTGTCAAAGGGTGCAATGAAGTAGCCAATGCGACGCGTCAAGATCACGTTGGATTGCTGTTTTGCCCATCTAAACATGACCTAAATGAAATTCAAAAATTACGATACTCACCCAAAATGACCTATCGATATCCCCGATCATGAATCAACTTGAAAATCGACATTCTAAGGTCGGAAAGATCGAAAATAAGATCATCCAATTTTGAAGGCTAGTAATGCTTCTAAGTCTTAACACTTTGATGAATTTTTCTATGTCTGGGACCCCTTATTACAAGATATATGAAACTGAATTAAACTAGAACTTTCACGAGGTCTTATAATATCTCCCTTGGGAACATTCGTCCTCGAATGAGGCTGACTAAACTGAGAATACTGTTAGATAAAGTTTACATGTTGAACATCCACAACTGAAGCATGATTATATGACTGAAACTGCTGATAACTGAGTTTTCATAGTGAATATGCATAACTGAATCATGATTACATGGCTAAGCTGATTTAGGAATACATGACTGTCATGAGGATGATAAGCAATGGTAATTGATACCAAGTTTGTAAAGGTAATTTGAGCAGGGAACTGAGTAAATCTAAGGAAGACTGTTACCTCAAGCTGAGTCTGAGTTTACGGAGAAGAGGTGAGGATACTTGTTTCGCATGTCTGCCTCTGCTTTCCATGTATCTCCTGCAACACAATGATTCCGCCAAAGAACTTTAACTAAAGGAACTTCTTTGTTCCTCAGTTTGTGAATTTGATGATCAAGGATTTTGACAGGGAATTCCTCATAAGAGAGACTGTTTTAAACATCTATACTCTTTATAGGGACTCCAACTGCTGGGTCACCTATGCACTTCTTTAGCAAGGAGACGTGAAATACTGGGTGTACTGAAGCTATGTCTTTAGGCAACTTAAGCTCGTAAACTACCTTTCCGAATCGGTTGAGAATTCTGTAAGGACCAATATATCAGGGACTAAGCTTCCCCTTCTTGCCAAATCTTTTTACTCCGTTCATGGGAGAGATTTTCAAATACACATAATCACTGATCTCAAACTTGAGATCTTTTCTTCTCATATCAGCATATGATTTCTGTCGGCTCTGAGCTGTCTTAAGCTTCTCCCTGATCAATTGAACCTTTTATAAGGCATAAAATACTAAGTCAGGCCCTACCAATACAGTCTTACCTACCTCAAACCAACCAATGGGAGACCTATAGCTCCTCCCAAAAGCGCCTTAAACAAAGCCATTTGAATACTAGAATAATAGCTATTATTATACGCAAACTCAATCAAAGGTAGGTAGTCATCCTAACTACCCTTAAAGTCAACAACACACGCCTTCAACATATCTTTTAAAGTTTAAATGGTCCTTTCTTCTTGACCATCTATTTGAGGGTGGAAGGCTGTACTGAGGTAAACTTAGGTACCAAGACCTTTTTGGAAGGCTTTCCAAAAGTGAAAGGGTTTACTGCGTACCTCTATCTAAAATGATAGATAACAAAACACTGTGCAACCTGACCAACTCTCTGATATAAAGCCTGTCATAGTCCTCGGCTGAATAAGAGGTGTGAACTGGCAAGAAATGAGCGAATTTGGTCACCCTGTCTACAATAACCCAAATCAAATCATGATGATGACGAGTACGATGCAAGCCCATCACGAAGTCCATGTTCACTTCCTCCCACTTCCATGTGGGAATACTGAACTCCTACATAGACCCACCAGGATTTTGATGCTCACTCTTAACCTGCTGATATTTGGCGTACTAGCCACAAACTCTGCAATGTCTCTCTTCATCCCACTCCACCTATAGACTTCCTGGAAATTATGGTACATCTTAGTGGACCATGGGTGAATCGAGTAACGTGCACTATGTGATTATGCAAGAATCTTCTGCCTTATTCCATCTAGACATGGCACACATAGTCTACCCTGGCAATGCAACACACCATCTCCCCCTTGGGAGAAAACCTCTACTTTCTGGTCTCGGACTAACTTTTTCAGCTAAACTAACCTGGGATCCCTGTCTTGCATTTCTTTTACCTCAAAAACCAATGAAGATTCTGAACTATTCTACATCCTTACACTACCCTCAACTGAGTCAACCAAACAGACACTCAACATGGAAAGATAATGAACTTCCTGAACTAACTTCTTCTTACCATCCTCAATGTGAGCACACTACCCATGGTCAACCTGTTGAAAGCATCAGCCATTGCATTGGACTTACTCGAATGATATAGTACACTCATGTCAAAATCTTTCAACAACTCTAACTACCTTCTCTGACACAAGTTCAAGTCTTTATGAGAAAATACTTACTGCACACTTTTATGGTCTGTGAACACATCAACATGTACCCCATACAAATAGTGCCTTCAAATCTTTAAGGCAAATACTACAACTTCTAACTCAAGATCATGGGTGGGGTAATTCTTTTCATGGGGCTTAAGCTGTCTAGAGGCATAGGCTACAAACTTACTCTTCTGCATCAAAATACACCCCAAACCAACTCTACAAGCATCACAATACACAACAAATCTGTCTGAACCATCGGGCAAAGTTAGAACTTGGGCTGTAGTGAGTCGAGTCTTCAACTTCTGAAAACTCTTCTTACAAGAATATGACCACTGGAATTTGAATTTCTTATGAGTCAATCTGGATAGGGGGGATTCAAAAGATGAAAATCCTTCAATAAACCATCGGTAATAGCCAGCCAAACCCAAGAAGCTCCTAAAATCTAATAGAGAGATGGGTCTAGGCCAGTTTTTCACTGCTTCAGTCTTTTGAGGATTAACTCTAATGCCATCACCAGAAACTATATGACCAAGAAAAGCTATTGACCATAGCCAAAATTTGCATTTACAGAATTTGGTGAACAAATGATGGGCTCTGAGTGTCTGTAATACTATTCTGAGGTGGCCAACATGATTATTTTCACTGTGGATGTAGATAAAAATGTCATCAATAAAGAATATAATTAGCATGTCCAAGTACTGCTTGAACACACAATGTATCAAGTCCATGAAAGCTGCTGGGGCATCGGTAAGACCAAATGACATGACTAGAAATTCAAAGTAACCATACCAAGTTTTAAAATCTATTTTCAGAATATTACATTCTGACTCTGAGCTACTGATATCCTGATTAGAGGTCTATCTTAGAAAATTTACTGGCACCCTGAAGTTGGTCAAACAAAACATCGATTCTGGGAAATGGATAATTATTCTTGACTATGACTTTGTTCAACTGAAGGTAGTCAATACACTTTCTGAGAGAACCATCTTTCTTACGCATGAATAGAACTAGTGCGCCCCACGGGGAAACATTAGGCATAATAAACCCCTTATATAGGAGATCTTTAGATCGTTCTTTCAATTATTTGAGTTATCCTATAGCTATTCTGTATGACAAAATAGAGATAGGCTGATTATCTAGAAAAAGGTCTATTTCAAAGTCAATTTCCCACTTGAGAGGAACTCCGAGAAGATCTTCGTGAAACACATATGGAAATTCACATTCTACTAAAACTAACTCAAGATTAAAGGGCTTAGAACTAGAGTCTTTAACTCGAATGAGATGATAGACACACCCTTTGGATATCATTTTTCTTGCTTTAAGGTAGGAAATAAGGTGAACCCTAAATGATGAAGTACTATCCCTCTATTCTAGGATAGGTTCATTTGGGAATGAAAAATAAACAACTCTGTTTGTATAGTCAACTGAAGCATAGCATGAATGAAGCTAATCCTTGCTGAAAATGACGTCAAAATCTATCACTCTACTAAGTCTGCTATAGTAACTTTCTAAGATACCATAACCAGAAAGTTCTTGTATAACCATCGGGATATGATAGACTTACCTATTGGGGTAGAGACTGAGAAAGGCTCTGCTAGGATTTCGGGACTGGCTTCAAAGTCAACAGCTATATAAGGAGTTACAAAGGATAAAGATGCTCCTGGATCTAGTAAAGTATAAAGATATAAATGATAAATGTGTAACGTACCAGTGACCATATCAAGAGAAGTTTCCTGATCCTGTCAGGACTGAAGCACATAGAGTCTATTTGGGCGTTGCCTACTAGTGGCACTGGAAGTGGCACCCTGCTGAGACGGGGGACCAAACTGTGCTGGGGGATGATTGTAGTGACCCTGTGAACCTGACTATGGAAAATCTCTAATTCTATGGCCTGGCTTACCACCCCTGAAACACACATCGCTGCCAGCTCTACAGATACCCTGATGGTTTCTGCCATACTTTTTGCATAAACCATTTATGAACTTAGGCACTGGAGCACTGGCTGAGGATGAAGCTGGAACTGAAGATTTCAAGAAGAACTGAGGACAATTACCACCCTCTGACTTAGGCTGAGTGAAGTTGAAGGTACCTATTCTAGCCTTCTTGTTCTCCCTCTACTTATCGTTAGTCTTTTGCACTTCCATTTGTTGAGAATGGACCATCAACCTAGATAAGTCTATATACCTAATCAAAATTGAGGTCCTACACTTCTTGACCATACTATCAGATATACCAGACACAAACTTACTCTACTTAGATCTGCTATCAGCTACCACATGAGGAGCATATCTGGTGACTGAGTAAACTTGAGAGAATACTTCTTCACTGTCATGCTGCCCTATTTTAAGTAATAAATTCTAACACCTGAGCTTCCCTCAACTCCAATGGGAAGAACCTATCTAGAAAGATTGTAGCAAACTCCTCCAATTCTATAGGCCTTGTGTCTACGACCCTATCTACCTTCCATAGCTTAAACCATGTAAGATCCATATCTTACAACTGATACGCAGCTAACTTAGCACTCTCACTAGAAGTTACCCCCATAATATCTGTGACTTTCTGCGCTATGTCAAGGAATTACTATGGGTCCTCTTTAGACTTAGACCCTGAAAATGATAGAGGATTCATTTGAGTAAAGTTTTGAATTCTAGATACAACAGTATTTTCTATTGGTTTAGCCTGAATAGAAGCTGGGCATTCATTCTAGGATACCACAAAATGAGCTAGAGTGGTGAAAGCTACTCAGAAGTTTTGCATGAGAGACATGCTTGTCTAGGAGATCTGCCTGAACGAGTGAAGGTCCTGGCTGGTTTTTAGTTCTTTTTCCATAAGCCTTTTTGGGAGGCATATTCTGTAAATGGAAGGGAAACTTGGATTATATAGATAGTTTAACTTGAGGGCATGCTCACTCGCATGACAAAACTACTGAAAGAAGGGAAACTTTTCCTAAAAATGCCTCATAGCCTCTTATCAATAAGTGTCGCGTGCTACACACCCATGCATAAGACTCTACTTGATGCGGCTTTTAGAATCCCTAGGAATCTTTAGAACCTTAGGCTCTTATACCAAGTTTGTAACGCCCCAAGACTGCACCCTAGGCATTACACGATGATTATAATGCCAAAGAACCAAAAGCTAACCCATGACTGGTACCTGCTGTGAGCCTTGAATAATAATAATACTGAGAATAAATACTAAAATTAGCTGAGATTTCCATAAGGTTCATAAATTGAAAACAAATACTGAATACTAATAATAATACTGAAAAACTAAATATCTATTTGAATAGTCTAGTCTGAAAGCCTCTAACTGTCTGAATATGGAGTTGATGGGGCAAGTCCTTAACTAACTCTGATTGCTGAACATACTGAACTATTGGAATGCTGAAATAAATAAATATATTCTCAAAATATGAGGATTCAACACTATAACTGCTGATGATAACCTGAGCTGCTAAGTACGGTTAGGAACCTGAGCGTCCGAACCTATGATATGAGACATCATAGTGAAAAAAAAGAGTATGAATCAGTACATGGAATGTAGTGGTATGCTAGATGAAGTGAGACTAAAATGCATGGGCTCATATACATGAACAGTAACTGACTGAATGATTTGAACATAACTGAAAGAGAGTACATGGTAGCTAAAACTGTTGTAAATACTGATTATAAAATACTATACATTTACATATATATATATATATATATATATATATACACACTGTATCTAAGATCATACTAAAACTAAATACTGAGTTCTGATAACTGAGTGACTGATATCTGAGATTACTAATAATTATATTACTGATAACTGGGTGACTGTTTCTGACAGTCCTAATTCTGCAGAACTGAACTGAGTTCTATACTGATTTTGAAACTAAAACTGTGGGAGGTATTATCTAATCGAAATGCCCCATGTAAAGATGATTTTGGGTCCAACCTGTAACCCCAGTTAGAAGGGTAATAATACTGTACCAGGGTATTAATAGGCTAAAGAGTAACCCTCATCTAGCAGGTGCCCTAATAAGATAGGTATCACCCTCATCTGGCAGGTAAACATTTGTAAACCCTTAACTGGAAGGTTGATATCTCAACTTACACTAGCTACGTAGTTCTGGAATGCAAGGATGATATTCCAGCTTTCGACGAAATATTTTGCATCTTTTCTTGGGAAATTGGATATTTTCAAGCAACCAAGGTTGAATTTGATGTTGATTTTAGTGTTTCAGGACAAGGAGTTAGCTGAAGGAAAACACTTTGGAAAATGGCAGAAAAGTGATTCTGACGATTGAAATGGTAGACCGTCACGCCTTCGACAGACCACCAAACTTACCCTCAAGTCTTAGGCAGAACCCAAGGTTTCAGAACTATCAGCGATGGACCAAATGGTGGATCGTCAGTTCTGCGATGGACCACCAGATTGGCCTTCAGTCTTATCCAAAACATTGCCTCCTGGAAGACTCAGTGACGGACCAAATAATGTACTGTTATATCTGCGATGGACCACCAGATTGGCCATCAGCCTTATCCAAAATGTGCCTATCAATGATCAGCAGCGATGAAACAAATGGTAGACCGTCATATCTATGATGGACTACTAGCTTGGCTATCAGTGTTATCCAAAATGTGACTATCCAGGATCAAAAGTGACAAACCAAATGGTGGACCATCAACCCCTCGATGGACCACCACTTTGGCCGTTAGTTTGGACAGGTTTTCTAAATTCAAATTTTAGATTCTTTTTACCTAGGAACATATAAATACCAATTTTAGGTTTTATTATGGGATATCTATCTTTTATTTTTCATCTTTTATCATAGTCTCTATATCTAGAAACTCTTTGTAACCTAGTATTTTGGGGATTTAAGCAAATCTGGTGGATCTAATCATTTCATCTCTATTGAAGATTCAAGAACAAATTGTTGTAACCTTTGTAAGCAACTCTTGAATTAATTCATAAATAACACGATGATTTCTTCTTTTTCTATTATAGAGATGTGTGGCTAAGCTCCTATAACTAGGGTTATGGGAGACTTGATGTGAAAACCTGAATTGGGTTGTGAATCTAGTAGATTCCTATAATTAATTGATATTGAATAAACCCTTCTTCTCTTTAATGACTTTTCTTGGTTGTGAACTTGCAAAGTGATCCCAAGAACATCACTTGTTCGAATGAAAAAGTGTTTGTTGAAAAAAAAAAGTTTACACAAATTTAAATGATTTAACCTTTGGATAGAGGGTAGATGCCTTAACTGGATCAACCCATGTGAGAATATAGTTGACCAAATAATATGTTCCATATGTTGAAAGAATTAAGGTATAAAATTACTCATTTAGGTTGAGAAACTAATGGGTAAACCATAGAATTCACTTAATTTTGCAATTAGAATTGTTCATAGGGAATTTGAAACAGTTCTCAACCCTTGCTGCTTGACTATCTTGGTAACCACGACTCTAGTTTGACTACTTTTACTGAATTACTATTTTTAATACACTCAACAAGTGGATTATTTTCTATGACAAGCATTTTTGTACAATTAATAAAGCAAAAACCCTATTTTTGCTCAGGAACCTTCGATCAACAATCTAATAACAACCACAAGACTTAGTGAACACAATATTCCCTGTGGGATTCGACACCCAACCCAGTTGTGTTCTATATTTGACAGCGACCGCTTACACTTTTATGAGAAGGTTGTAATTTGGGCGTATGAAATTTTGGCACCGTTGCCTGGGAATACGGTTGTCAATTAAGTTTGTGATTGTTAATTGACCCTTTGGTCAAAGTGTCCTAAAGCTTTACTTTTATTTGTTATTTTTATTTGTGCAGGTTGATAATTATGTATACATAATACACAGAGATTTGGTACACCATTATTACCAATACATTCAGAGCCTCAGTTGATTGGTAGAATGACTGATCCACAAGAGGTAAAAAAATTTAGCCGCCTTGGCTAGTGCTTAAGTAAATTAGCAAAATACTGATAACCCAGGTTAGGTGCCAAATCCTGATGATAAGGACCTGGGAGGTAATGACTTATTGAATCCTGTAAGCTCAAGGCATTCTGGAAATGTATCTGCACTTGTGAAGCACAATGTACATCAGAATCGCCCTTTCAGGGGAAGACAGGACCACCAATCTATTTAGTATTATCTCAATAATGATGATGAAGGAATGGATGGAGTAGGAGCGACTGGATCTATTATTCCTCCACCTCTAGTACCTGGAGCAAAATTCAATATCACCAGTATAATGATCCAACTTCTACATCTAAAGGGGTTATTCAGTAGTCTGCTAGGAGATGATACTAACATACATTTGGTGAATTTTGTCACTATTTGCAAATCTTTTGATAATCCTAGAGTAGGTCAGAATCGTATTCTCTTGAGGTTATTTCCATTGTCTCTATTTGGGGAGGAAACATTGTGGCTTAACGAACTGATGCCCGATTCTATAACCAATTGGAGACAGTTGAAGAAGGCTTTCCTAGAAAGGTTCTTTCTGCCTTCTAGAAGGGTACAGTTGATGGATGAGATTAGTAATTGTAGACAGCTCCCAACCGAAGCTCTTTATGAAACCTGGGAGATGTTTAAAAAGAAGTGGATGCAGTTCCCAAACCATAATATAATGGATATTCATCTGATGGAGAGTCTTTATCGGGCTTTGAACTTTATTACAAAACCAGTTATTGATAATGCTGCAGGGGGATCATTTATGGATCTAACTTTTCAAGAGGCCTTGGAGTTGCTTGATCGAATGACCAAACAAAGAAGAGCTTGGCATACCAGGGATTCTGTGGTAGTAAGCCCTACTATTTCTATTGGTATAACTACAGAACAATGTTATAAAGAGTAAGAACATGATCAATATATGGCACATTTGAAGACAAAAATGAACTTGTTGACCAAGCACTTATTATCTACAAAGACTGAAAAAGTAAAGGCTGTTGCATCCCACGGTAGAGATGATTCTGATTTAGAGGAAGAGCAAAATTATTTGAATAACCATGGGGATTTTCGAGGCAATATCTAGGAAATCAAGGTTGGACTTATTATGACAAGGCTAAATATAAGGATCAGGATCAAGGAAACTAAAAGAGCAAGAATGATAGAAGTGGGCTGTATGTACCTCTTAGAAAGAGAGATAATACGACAACTAGCAATGGCAAGATATCTATGGAGGATATGATGGAGAAATTATTAAAGGGATTTGAGGCTACCAACTCTGGGATAACTACTATGAAGATCGATTTGTCTTCTATGAGCCAGTTAGTAAACTTTCATTCCACTTTGATCAAATAGTTGGAACAATAAATGACCTAACTTTCTGTAGCGTTGAATCAGAGAAAGAGTGAAATGTTGCTGAGTGATATAATTTAGAACCCTTGGAATAATGGTTCATGCATGGCTATTACCATATGGAGTAGTAAGGTTTTATTAGGCTCTTCTTTGGGCAAAGCTAAGAATGATGAGGTGATCAAAGAAGCTGTTGAGCTTGAAGAAGGTAATCAAGTGGAGTCTGAGAAACTTGCTAGCATTGATATCCCTTCTAATCATCAGTAGGTTAATAAGTTGAGAAATAGGAAAGATAAGGAAAATAAAGTAGTGGTGTATACTCTCCCAAAACCATCACCTCCATTTCCTCAGGGATTAAAAAATAAGGCTGATGACACAAAGTTTAGTAAGTTCATGGCAATGTTGAAGCAGTTAACCGTAAATGTGCCCTTGGTAGAGTCACTGAGCAAATGACAGGATATGCTAAATTTATGAAGGATCTGGTGATGAAGAAAAGAGCAGTTAGATATGAATCGGTGGATAATCTCCATCATTGTAGTGCTATTTCCATAAGATCTTTGGTGGAGAAGAAGGCTGATCCAGGAGCATGTACTATCCTTTACACTATTGAACCTCTTGACTTTACAAAAGCCTTATGTGATCTAGGAGAGAGCATTAATTTGATGCCGCTAGATGTTTATAAAAAGTTGGGTTTGGGAGACCCCACACCCACCAAAATATAACTTGTGATGGCAGACAGATCGATAAAATGACCTATTGGTATTTTGTATGATGTGCTGGTGAAGGTGGCTAGCTTTATATTTCCGGCATATTTACTCATTCTAGATTGTGAAGTGGACTTCGAGGTGCCCATAATCTTGGGTAGACCTTTTCTTGTAATTAGGAGAATGTTGATTGATCTGCGAGCTAATGATCTCTTATTTAGGTTGAATGATAAAGTGGTGCGATTTGATGTATGCCAATCAATGACGCAGCATAAAGAAATGAGTGTGTTTTCAATTATTGATGTATATTATAAGGATGAGCAGGAAGTACCAATAGAGGAGAAATTTGATGTAGAGCCTCTTGCTACAGTGCTGATGAATTTTGATTATGAAGGCATTGAGGAGTACGAAGAGACTATTTGAGTTTTGATAGGAATGGGTTCATACTATTATGCTTCTAAGAAATTAGATCTTGATCTTGCTAATCGACCCACACCACTGGCTAAGCCATTTGCTAAAGAGCCACTGATGTTGGAATTGAAAGAACTACCAGGGCATCTGAGGTACGTGTTTTTGGGTAATGGAAACACGCTACCCATTAGTATTGCAGCTGATTTGGGCAAGTAGCTAGTGGAAGAACTTATTTGGGTACTTCAAAGATACAAGAGAGCAATAGGGTGGACTATTACAGATATTATTAGCATTTCCCGTGGCATCTGTACTCATAAGATACAACTTAAAGAAGATTGTACTCTGACCATCAAACACCAACGCCATCTTAACACACCAATTCAAGAGGTGGTTAATAAGGAAATTATTAAGTGGTTGGATGTAGGGGTGGTTTATCCTAATTTCGACAGTAAATGGGTGAGCCTAGTTTTATGTGTGCCTAAGAAAGGCGCTTGACTATTGTTGCAAATGAATAGAATGAGTTGATTCCACTCAAGCCTGTGACTGGGTGGAGAGTTTGCATGGACTATCACAAACTAAACTCATGGACCTTAAAGTACCACTTCCCTATGCCTTTCATGGATCAAATGCTTGATCGATTGGCAGCAAGGGGGTGGTATTGCTTCTTGGATGGATATTCGGGATACAACCAGATCTATATTGATCTTGAAGATTAGGAGAAGATGAAATTTACATACCCGTATGTCACCTTTTCTTTCAAGAGGATTCCATTTGAGTTATGTAATGCACCAGCCAACTTTCAAAGGTGTATGACGTCTATTTTCTCAGATATGGTGGAGGACACCCTGGAGGTGTTCATGGATGATTTTTTTGAGGTTGGAGATTCATTTGAGATATGTTTGGAGAAATTCAGTAGAGCTCTGCAATGGTGCATGGAATTCAATTTGTTGCTTAATTGGAAAAAATGCCACTTCATGGTGAAGGAAGGCATTGTTCTCGGGCACAAAATTTTAGAAAAAGGGATAGAGGTAAGTTATAGAGAAACTACCACCTCCCATCTCAGTAAAGGGCGTGCGTAGTTTCCTTGGGCATGCTGGTTTTTACCAAAGGTTTATAAAGGACTTCTCAAAGGTTGCAAATCTACTTTGCAAATTTTTGGAGAAGGAAGATAAGTTCTCCTTTGATACTGATTACTTGAAGGCATTTGAATGCCTTAAAAAGAAGTTGGTTGAGGCTCCTATAATTATTGTACCAGACTGGTCAAAACCATTTGAGATCATGTGTGATGCAAACGGTGTTGACCTTGGAGCAGTGTTGGGACAAAACAAGAACAAATTGTCTCACCCGATTTATTATGCCAGCAAAACACTGAATGGAGCTCAAAATAACTTCACTACCACCGAACAAGAACTCCTTACTGTAGTCTATGCTTTTGAGAAATTCCTAGCTTATCTGCTAGGGACCAAGGTGATATTCCACACTGACCATGCTACCTTAAGGTATTTGATGGCTAAGAAGGCTGCAAAACTAAGATTAATTAGATAGGTGTTGCTGCTCTAAGAATTTGAATTTGAAGTCAAAGATAGAAAGGGTTGCTAAAACCAAGTTGCAGATCATCTATCTAGGATGGAAGGTGAGAAAGTAGTTGGTGAGGAGGTTGAGATAAATGATGCATTTCCTGATGAGGAGATCTTAGCTGTTGCTATAGATAAAGTGCCTTGGTATGATGATTTTGCAAACTATGTGTTGAGCGAGGTCATTACGAAAAATCTTTCTTTATATCAAAGAAAGAAATTTCTTCATGATGTGACACACTACTTCTGGGATAAGATGTATCTTTTTTGGTGATGTGCTGACAACATTATAGGGAGATGTATGCCAAAAGTGGATGTATTATGCATATTGGAAGCATGTCATGCTTCCCCAATTGGAGGTCACCATGCAGGTGACCGAACGGCTAGAAAGGTGTTACAGAGTGGCTGCTATTGGCCAACATTATTCAAGGATACTCATGAGTTTATGATAAAGTGTGACCAATGTCAGAGACAGGGTCGATCTCCTAGAGGCATGAGATGCCTTTTTCTAAGATGCTTGAAGTAGAATTGTTTGACGCCTGGGGCATCGATTTCATAGGCCATTTTGTAAGCTCATATGGAATGAAGTACATTTTAGTTGCTATGGATTATGTGTTGAAATAGGTAGGATTCATTGCCTTGTTTGATAATGAAGGGATGAGAGTCGTGGTGTTTCTCAAGAAGAACGTCTTCTCTCGCTTCGGAGTACCACACACTATTATAAGCGACGAAGGATCTCACTTTTGCAACAAAGTGTTTTGGGCTGCTTTGGTGAAATATGGGGTGAAATATCATAGAGTATCAACTCAATACCACCCACAAACTAGTGGGAAAGTGGAGGTGTTGAATAGGGAGATTAAAACCATCCTAGCCAAAACAGTGAGCGCTAATAGGCAAGATTGGTCTTGAAAGCTAGATGACGCTTTGTGGATGTATCAGACTACTTTTAAGACACCAATTAGTATGTTACCATATCAGTTAGTCTACGAAAAATCATGTCATTTACAGATCGAGCTAGAGCATAAGGCTTTGTGGGCTCTCAAAAGGTTAAATCTGAATTGGTAGGAGGCAACAAAGCTAAGATTGGGGCAACTGAATGAGATGGATGAATTCCATCTCGGGGTTTATGAAAGGGAATATCTTTACAAAGAGAAGATGAAGAAGTAACATGATTGAAGGATTGAAAGTAGAGATTTTTGGAATGGCAATTTAGTGCTTCTATTCAACTCCATACTTTAATTATTTCCAGGTAAACTCAAGTCCAAGTGATCAGGACCATTTAAAGTCAGTCAAGTCTACTCATCTGGAGTAGTGGAATTTAAAAATGAAGATGGAAGCGTCTTCAAAGTTAATGGGCAATTAATCAAACTTTATATCAGTTCAAAAGACTCGATAAAAAGTATTGATACCTTCTATCTCGATGAAGTCTGAGTAATCGAGATATCTGAGTCGTGCCGCGATAATAAATCATGCGCTAGTGGGAAGCAACCCATAAATTATTGTTGTAACCACAGTTAGAGTTTGTGTTATGTGTTTGTGCATTTTTGATATGTTTGTGGAGTGTACAGGACCAAAATGCAGTAAAAGGGGGAAGAAGGGATACAGTTAAAGATAGGATACAAATCTGAGCTACTGGAATAAAATTGACGGCTGATTTGGCAGACCGCCATCCCTCTGACGGACCACTATTTCTACCGTTGAAAAAAGGCAAGAAAATTCATTCACTGGATTGAGTTAACGGTAAAAGTGGTGGGACGTCACAATCTTGGTGGACCATCAAACTTAAGATAGGTGACCTACGTTCTAGTAAGGTATAACGGTCAAACTGGTGGACCATCAAAATCTTGGTCGTCCATCCAATGACCGTCACAATGAAGCAAAATCACCAAAATATTAGTAAAAAATGATGGCTGGGCTAGTGGTCCGTCGTGTATATGACAGACTATCGGTATCGCCGTCGTTTTAACCCTAATTTCAAATTAGGTTAGGTTAACTCTGTACTTTTCTTAAGTGATCCGTATTTGACCCAATCGAGTGTTAAATATAAAATTGAGCAATTCCATTCATTATAACCATTATATGTCCTTTACCTGTTCCGCTACCTTAGGATTCAAAGAATCTAATGAGAGTTCTTCTTTTTAAGACTCCCCATGTCTTTCAACCTGCCTTATTTAAATCAAGTTTAACTCTCAAAGGGGTAGAAATGCATCCACACCTACCTACAACACCAGACAACATAGAAGATAAGCTCCGATACTCTCTCAATCTGAGGAGGAGAGTGAGAGTAGCACTAGTAGCACCAGTTCAAGCCCCGATGAAGCAACGATTGCTGAAACTCAACCATTGCCTGTAGTGGGTGAAACTAAAGTTGCTAACTTAGGAGAACAAATAGAAGTTCCAGATGTAGAAGATGAACCATAGGATGCTAATGTTATCAGGATGAAGGATCCCTAAATTTGAGATGCAATTAGGTGGCAGATAGAAGGAGCGGAAAAAGAATTTTACGATGGGTTGACACCCACAGCAAGAGGGATCAGAAGGTCATTCATGGAAGAACATTAGATCATGATGAAAGAGCTACATGAATATCCTGAGTTGGAGTGACGTTTCAATGAGTATGGACTAGCATGGATGAGCAGGCCACCAGAAACTTATCAATCGAACTGGGTAAGAGAATTCTTTGCCTATTATATTTACCTGGTGAAAAAGAACTGCCCAAAGGGGATGCCAATCTCAAATAGACCAAATAAAGAGTCTGTACTGGTCCGAGGGGTCACTGTTAATATCTCAGGCTGAATAATCAACAAAATGCTATTCGGGCCAGGATACGAATCTCCACCTGCTGTTCCTAATTTTGAGTATAGAATGAGAAGTGCATCCACTCAGAGACCTTGGATGGATTCATTATTGACCGATAACGGTAATCCTTCTTGGTCGATGAACTCACGAGAGCGCATTGTAAAATCTACCCTTTGCTTCAAGGGTAAGTTCTGGTGGCTGTTTTTCGTTTGAGGTTAATGCCGATAAAAGGGGATGGGAACTTGGATCATCACAGAGCTGTATTGGTAGCGAGTTTTGTTTCAGGTATACTAATTGATTTCAACCAGTTAATTACAGATGAGATGTTTGTGAGGTCATATAAAATAACTAGTTCAGTGTCTTTCTTATCTTTAATCACTGAGTTATGCAAGCAAGCCGGTGTGCCACTAATTCGTGGATTTGATAATGAGATACAAGCTATACATAGATAGGACATTGAGAAGTCAAAAGATGGTTCAAGATGAATGTCACAAAGCCGAGCTTATCAGCCTCAGTCTGTATCAGCTCCCGATGCTACAGAAACGCCCGAAGGTATGTCTTTACCCATCACCACATATGTAGCACCTGATTATGTGCCCCAAGGTACGTCTGCAGGGTTAAGTTCTACACAGAATATGGGCGACGTAGATTTTGTTGAGTACAGGTTCAATCCAGAAAACTTTGCTCAAGTGGTAAAGGCTCAAAAGAGATTCCAGAGACAGCTAGAAAAGCGGGCTGGAGACTTCAAGCCATTTGTTGAAAAAATTGTAGCTGAAGTAGTCAAGCCATTTCAAACTATCCAATTTAGGATGGATAACATGGAATTCCGTATCAACAAAAGGCTAGATTCATTGTCTCTCTCTGATCTTGCAAGGCTCATAGCAGAATTCGAGCAAGCAAAGGCTGACATAGCAGAGTTAAAGGGAAAGTAGTCACAGCAGCCTGTGTTTGACCCAGTTTTAGTGGTAAACAATGATGATGAAGGCATTGTAGATCTGATGGGAAGAGAAATGAAGGAAAAAGGAAAGAAGCAAACGAATGAAAAAGCTACAAGGAAAGCAAAAAGGAGAAGGAAGAGAGAAGCAATGTCACTGAAGGAATAAGAAAAACATGGTATTAAGAAGGATAGAAAGAAATCATTGAAATATAAAGCATAAAGTCAAAAGATAGAATAAGAAGAAGCATTAGGAATATCAACTAGCGCCGCCCCAACAAGGGGGCAAAGTGCAGGTTTAGTTCGGGAGATGACCCCTCCGATTGTGGAGGGTGAGGTTATGAGTGCCCCTACCACCATTGGATCCAACATTGCACCAGGTGAGGCTGCATACATCTCTCCATACTTGACAGACGCCTCATACTGAATAAGAGGAAAAAAAGTATATTCAATCCTTTGTACCTTACTTTGTATGCTTTGAGGATAATGTATTTGATTTTGTGTGGGGGTGGGTGTACTTGTCTCATGGTTGGTTTGTGTTTATGATATTCTAAACCCTATCAAGTATTATCTAGTAGAAATGGCATGTCTAGGGTGTTTTAGTTCTGCATGTCAAAGGTGTGTAAATATCTGTGTTTAATGTTATTTATAAAATGCTATCAGTTTCAGTACCATTGTAGATATGAATAATGAATGATGTTGGCATAAGACTATGAGCATGAATGTGTAATTATTTACTCTAATCATGTAGCATATGTCTATAGCCTTCAGTGAGTGTTCATTTGGCATTAACATGAAAGAGGTGCATGAATTATGTGATGGAAATCCTAAGAGCAGCAGGAGAATTTTAAATTAGTTGCCACTGTGCGTGTGAGGATTTGTATTGAGTCTTGCATAGTGTAGTTCCTAGAACTTGACTGAGTCATTGATACCATTCTCTAACTAATTTATTAAGATAGGATGACAAGCCCCCTTGTATTTTTAGTCCACTTAGCCTAAATAATTAACCCCTCTAAGATTTATCTTTCACTCGAACCCGTTTTGAGATTTTTAGTAGTTTTCTTCAATTCCTATATTTATAATTAACTCTTTGTAGGGCATTAGCATTCAAATCTAGCCCTGACCCAATATCATGCATTGTGTACCTCAACTTAGGCAAAACACCTAAGTTGAGGGTGGCTATTGTAAAAATGTAAGCACCCAGTGGAAAGTTGGTTTAGGATATAGTTTAAAGGAATTTGGCCCTGATCTATCCAAAGATATTGTGCACCTCGGCTTACTGAATCAACATAAATTGAGTGTGGCTGATGCTCTAAAAAAAATTTCATCAAGGGTGATTGTAAGCAAGTTGATTAAAATAGCAGTTTGGGAGCTAAAAAGTTGCGAGGGCAAGGAGAGTTAAACCCAATTGAGTCACTTTACCCAAAAAAGTACCCTCACCTAGATTGAAGCCTTATTACAAGACTAGAAAAGACCTCTTTGATCCTAATGAATTAGCTTTGAGGGTGAATAGTATGGCAAGGGCAAGCCTATGGGCACTTGGAATATGCCTGTAACTTCTTTGTGAGTTTGAGAGCTTAGATTGTGTTCGTATAATATAATGAGAGGTGAACTTCTTTGTTATGAGGGAAACTGGAGTTCTACACCGATTTGTTTTTCTCTATGGGACATAACATCCATGTGTGTGTACTAAATTATAATCAATGCTAGGTGTAGAACCTGATGTGTTAAATTCATGTGAGTGAAATGATGAGTGAACGATTACGACAAAATTATTCATTAGTTGGTTTCTTGTCATGATATTTTTCATGTTCACAATTAGGTACTGAGTTGCTTGAGGACAAACAATGATCTTAAGTTGAGGGTGTTGATGTTCCGGCTTTTGACGGAATATTTTGCATCTTTTCTTGGGAAAATTGGATATTAGGTTGTATTTGATGTTGGTTTTTAGTGTTTCAAGACAAGGAGTTAGCTGAAAGAGAAGACTCTGGAAATCGATAGAAAAGTGATTCTGATGGTTGAAATGGTGGACCGTCACACCTTCGACGGATCACCAACCTTATCGTGAAGTCTTAGGCAGAACCCTAGGTTTCAGAACTCTCAGCGATGGACCAAATGGTGGACCGTCAGTTCTGTGATGGACCACCAGCTTGGCCATCTATCTTATCCAAAACATTTCCTACAAAAAGACTCAGGGACGGACCAAATGGTGGACTGTCAGATCTGCGATGGACCACTAGATTGGCCGTCAGCCTTATCCAGAATGTGCCTATCCAGGATCAGTAGCGACGAAACAAATGGTGGACCATTAGATCTGTGATGGATCACCAGCTTAGCCATGATTCTTATCCAGAATGTGAATATCCAGGATCAGAAGCGACAGACCAAATGGTGGACTGTCAACCCCTCAACGGACCATCACTTTGGCCGTCAGTTTGGATGCGGTTTTTTGCATTCAAATTTTAGATTCTTTTTACCCTGGAACATATAAATACCAATTTTTGGCTTTATTATGGGATATCTATCTTTTATTTTTCATCTTTTATCATAGTCTCTATATCTAGAAACTCTTTGAAAACTAGTTTTTTGGGGAGTTAAGTAAATCTGGTGGATCTAATCATTTCATCTCTATTAAAGATTCAAGAAAAAATTCTTGTAACCTTTGTATGTAAATCTTGAATTAATTCATGAATAACACAATGATTTCTTCTCTTTCTATTATAGAGATGTGTGGCTAAGCTCCCATAACTAGGATTATGGGAGCCTTGATGTGAAAAGCTGAATTGGGTTGTGAATCTAGTAGATTCCCATAATTAATTGATATTGCATAAACCCTTCTTCGCTTTAATGACTTTTCTTGGTTGCAAACTTGAAAAGTGAGCACAAGAACATCACTTGTTAGAATGAAAAAGTTTTTGTTGGGAAAAGAAAGAGTTTACACAAATCTAAAGGCTTTAACCTTTAGATAGAGGGTAGATGCCTTAACCGGATCAACCCATGTGAGAATATAGTTGAACAAATAATATGTTCCTTATGTTTGAAAGAATTAAGGAATAAAATTACTCATTTAGGTTGAGAAACTAATGGGTAAACCATAGAATTCACTTACTTTTGCAATTAGAATTGTTCATAGGGAATTCGAAACAGTTCACAACCCTAGATGCTTGACTATCTTGGTAACCATAACTCTAGTTTGACTACTTTTACTGAATTACTATTTTTAATACACTCAACAAGTGGATTATTTTCTGTGAGAAGCATTTTTATACAATTGATAAATCAAAAACCCCCTTTTTGCTAAGGAACCTTCGATCAACAGTCAAATAATAACTACAAGACTTAGTGAACACAGTATTCCCTATGGGATTCGACACCCAACCCAGTTGGGTTCTATATTTGACAGCGACCACTTACACTTTTATAAGAAGGTTGTAATTTGGGCATTACAAAGGACTACTACTAAGGATCACACCCTCAACTGGCAGGTAAGTCCCCATCCTTGGGTTCAATCTGTACTGAATCCTACTCACAATTGAATGACACTACTTATTATACTGAATAGAACTGGACTGAGTTCTGTAACTGACTGAGTACTACTTGTTTTTGATGTTTCTGAGACTATTCTATAGTTATTGTAATTCTAGGTAGACAACTAGAATTTCGGGTATTGAATACCCCCAAGACTCGATAGCATCAATAGTAAAACATGGCAAAATCTTGAAAGCATTACATTAATTACTTATTCACCATGCATTCATTTAGATATTTTGTCAAACACTTGAGAGGCATGAACTTGTACATGAATGGGACCACATGATAACATGTCATGAATTCACTAGTCAATTTACAAACACTTGGGGAGCATATTAATGCAAATGGAATTCATCAAGATATAAACATCATGGTTACAACATTCAACTTGCAATTCAAGGGTTCATCATGAGGACCACATAATTCTACATTACTTGCTAGTTAATTCACTTGAAACTTGTATAAATCTTCATTTGAAAACCATACAACAATACATACATGAACACAATCCAATTCAAACATGTAAACCATGAAATCAATAAACTTATAATTTTAAAAAGGATTCTTGAACTCCAAAGGTGGAAGGAAAACCAAGGATGAACACCTAACATACCTTGATTGTTAATTTTGTGAAGATTTTGGTGAGTTCTTGAGACTTGAATCTTGAGCTTAATGAACCTAGGGCATGATCTTGAGAGTATTTTGAGAATAATATGTGTATTTAGCCCTTTAAGATATTAAATCTCGTGTTTAGGTTGAATTGGGTAAGGGAAAAAGGAATTAAATGCCCTTGGAAACTCAGAATTTAATGCACAAAAATTACCTAGCGACCCGATTGGAGACACACCGTATCGAGGGGATCGATGCGTTCACCGACGTATCGCGTTGATTGGTGCAATACGGTAGCAACCGCGATGCATCAAGATTGCGTTGGCTTGCTATTTTTCCCATCCAAACATGACCCAAACAAAATTCAAAAATTCTGAAACTCACCCAATATGACCTATCGACATCCCTGATCATGATTCAACTTGAAAATCGATATTCTAAGGCCAGAATGATCGAAACTAAGATCATCCAATTTTGAAGGCTCATAATGCTTCTAAGTCTTAACACTTCGTTGAATTTTTCTAAGTTTGGGACCCCTTATTACAAGCTATATGGGACTGAATTAAACTAGAACTTTTACGAGGTCTTACAATGGTCCCTTAGGGTATTTTAAACCATGGGTCTCAATTAAGGAAAGAGTGAAATATCCAAAGTGTCCTTAGTAAAAACATTGAAAATTATCGCCAGTGACCACGGGTTACCTTATGAATCGTAGGGTCTTTTTACAAGTCATCACCATGACTCATAATTAGAGCAATACCTCAGGGAATACTTACTAGTCAAGTACGAGTCTCACCTTATGACCGTAACCAAACCATATGACTCATATAATCGTAATCGTGGCCACAATAGAAAATATGGCCAATGACACTAGTGAGACCATGATTCCCACCATACGACTCATAAAGTCTCACCACGACTGGTCAAATCTCAACCAATGTCAGGACAGAAACTTAAGGAAATCTTAGATAACTTACAGGTCATGCTACGATTTTAAAATTATGACTTGTAAGGAATCTTTACTACTAGTTAAGATCAAGTCATACTCATATGGGGACCCTACGACTCATATGGAGTCTTGACGACTTATTAAGTTGAGTTGTACTCAGAACATACATCAAGGGAAAACTCACTGGTTACCTTAGGATTGGGGTCCTACAACTCGTAGTGGCACCTTATGACTCGTAAGGGTGAGTCATTACTTAGCAGTTAGCTCAAAGGTCAAGAAATTTTCAGGGACAAAAATTTAGGGTGTTACATTCTCCCCCTAGGATCATAGTCCTTTAATGATAAGACAGGGCTTCCATTATCACGATTTAATACAAAACACAACCACACTTTCCTTTTACAAAGACAAAAAAAAAGATATTAAGGAATACATATAACTTAAGCACAATTATCCAAAGCGGGAAACAAGAATGGATATTGGGACCTCATGTCCTATCCAGCTTCCCAAGAGTTTTCTCTACCCCAAATAAAGCATCTTGTAACCCATACATATAACCATGCTTCTTCACTATGCTTTATAGCTACAAACACAACGCTTTACTATTTTAGTCCCCTAGTACCCTAGAGAAACACATAACTACGAGGGCCTGGGTATAACTATGTATTTCTATCCATGTTAAAGCCTAAATTGGAGTTGAAGGTATTAGCGTAAGCTACGAGACCCTATACTTTACACCCCTCTAATGATACTACTCCATCCTATCACTATAATTGAACAACCTCAGTTCTTAAATCAAGGAGTACTATCCACCATATCAGAGAACATCCACCCCTATCCATAGCACCACTACCATACTATCAAGGGAGTGTCACTATGGAACTTGAGTGCAAGCATCAAGTATGAAAGGGTTACATCTCAATTATGACTCCTATCCATCATATTGCTCAAAATGAGACCCATGAAATAAGACACGGTACACTAGGCATGAAATACTTTATAACATCTACCTAATTCATAAGTAAAGAGTTGTTCCAACATAAACATAATTAATTCTGAGGTCTTCAGACTGGGCACAATGAGAAACCTGAGTGTATACATCATTTGTTATATAATATTAAGCTGAGAGTTATTTATTCAAGAAGTAGGACAAGGATTGTCACTAGAAACTAGTTCCTCCCATTCTAACGACTAAGAATGGTCACGAATTTGCATATATAAAATCAGTTTGGGTTGGGATGTGACATAAAATGAATCGGTAGCAATTAGAATGTATAGTTCCTTAGAACCAATCATATAGTGAGGCCTGAGTTTATGGGTCACGAGTGTCATAACTTAGAGTTGGAATACTTAGAATCTTGGATTTTCAAGAACCGTTATTGCTTATAATTTCAGTGGCTGAACCAAGGACATAAGCTGCTTAGAGTACTCAGACTTTAGGCATAGGTGAAATTTGAATACGTAAGACATTCATAGAATGTACTCTTAAACTAAAGTGAGGGCAATTTTCTAGAATAAGAATAAATTAACCATGACTTTTCCCTGGAACTCACCACCACAAGAAAAAATTTAAGATCATCCTTAGTTCACTATTCCCCCAATAACTATAACATGAAGACACTACCCTTCAGAGGTACTAATCTTAATCTTCACTAGACCCTATAGCTATCACCTTATGAATTACACTCGCATGAGCATACACATCTAGACTTAAATATTCAATTAACATGAACTAGGTACACCTGACATTTGCACACTTAAAATCTTATCTAACAAGATGCTAACTGGGCCTTGACATAATCTTATAAACTTAATGCTCTTACCGCCTAATGACTTAGTCCTAATTCATTGCTTTAACACTAGACCTCTGGTATATATATCTCATAATTATCCACTCCAATATTATAAGTTATCAACCTAATCACTTCCACATATCCCGTCAAGCTCTCTAATTTACTTTTGCACATCTCACATTGCTATTCTCGAGATGATATTCCTTTTATCATAATCCACATCTAAAGTTCAAACTTAGTGTCTAGCAATAATCATCCACCACCAATACAATATCTTGTAGAATATACTAGTCCATACTAGTAGAGAAATTAACCTAAATCCCTTAAGCACTAGGGAGCTCCCTCCCCATACAATCACCGAATCATCAAAAAATTAGAAATTGACCATTTGGGTCCGACAATCCAAAGAAGCATAGCACGAGTTAAGCTAATCCATACCTAAGATCACACCAAACTCTAACATGTCCAACTCTATCAAATCTACCAAGATCTTCCAACCCCAGATAGATACCACACAACCCCTATAAACTTTTCTTAAAACTACAGAATCACCAATTAAAGTATAAATAGAAAAGGAATCAGAAATATACTCAGGATAGAAACAAAAATGAATAGCCACATAAGGGTTTTAAAGTGTAGACCCAGGATGAAGCAGACAATACACATCATGAGTGAAAAGTTAAAATGTACCAGTGACAACATCAGGAGATGCCTTCGATTCCTGATGGGTGGAAAGAACATAGATATAATTTTGGCCAGTGCTAGTACTAAAAGTGGCACACTATGGTGTAGGAGATAGTAACATGGAAATTAGAACTTTATTAGCTCCTATAGCAACACTAGCAGAAGGATAATATTGCAACATATGACCAGGCAAACCATAGTTAAAGCATAAGTTCCTTCTTTTATCACAATAACCATGGTGTAACCGATTGCAAGATTTTCAATGAGTATAGGGTGGGGTTGGCTGAGCTCCATTAGCTCAATATTGGACTCTCTGTTCCTTAAACCCACTGTTGGCCTAAAAGTCATGATCACTAGAAGACCTAGGATATGGGGTAGTAATAGTCGCATGGGGGCTCTACTAATTCCTCTTTTTAGTCCACTATTTCCCATGCCTACCATTATATTCTAGCCTTTATGTTGCTCTGAATATATAAACTTCTTACTCTACCTCTATCCCACTTTGCCTAATTCCTTTTCCCATTTATAAGACCAAATTAGTGGGACAGAGAGGCCACTATCTGGGTTAACAAATGAGTAAAATGGCAAAACTCAGAATTAGATACATCACCCTACGGAGTCCGAGGAGGATTAGGGGGAACTGGATGAAACTTCATGGGGGTAATCTAAAGCAGAGACCCTAGAAATGGTAAAACTCTAATGAGTTTCATCCATGTAGTCCCCACCTGGGAAAAAGTAGTTTCCACGAGCATCAAATCTTTGGGGAGGAATAATCTAAAATATGAACAAATGAAATTAGAGGATATTACAACATCCTAGACTCTACAACACGAGAGTAAACTCATGAGAAGAAAATATTCATAAGTGCCTCGTAGCCTCTCTCTTATGAGTGTGGCGCGCTTCACACCCATAAAAGAGACTTTATTTGACACGACTTTGTTGACACTTAATTGTTTATGAACCTAGGCTCTGATACCAACTTGTCTCGACCCAAACTTGGGCTTTGCCATGACGTATATCTCAAGTTCACCGTGGATTGGAGACCACCCCTTTTTCTTAGTCAAATTGAACACCATACAACAAGAAGCGAATGAATTCCAAACTTATAACAAGATAGATTATGCAACAACAAAAATATGCTAAATATTCATAATACCAACTGCTAATTGACAGTAATCTGCGAAGGCTCTAAATAGACTAAAACTATTCTAAGTTGGGATATATTCTTGATGATAACCAAAAAGGTATCTAAAGAAATAATTTATGACATAAACTAGACAATGAAGTAATATGCCATCTGAAAAAAGGAGGCTCACCACTTGAAACTGACTCACGAACAATACAAGAACCACCTATCACTGTACAAAAAAGTAGAAGTGTCTCTATTCCTGGAATCATGCAGGGATATAGTGTTCAAAGATGATTAGCGGGTTTAGCGCTAGTATGTAACTTAGGGATAAGGGGATTAAGTAGTGCCATGATTGATAGTTCAAATTCATTCAATACCAATGCACACAGTCATATGCATATACATATATATAACATGCTAAGATAGAGAATAAGGCTTAGCATAAACTTTATAATATTAGACTAGGTTATGTATCATAACTATTATAATAGTAACCATGGGCTATATGGGTCCCAGCTCTTACCCCCTGGGTGGGCCCTAGTGTGTGTATCCATATGAACCATAGAATAATCATAACATATATGCACAAGGGACTCAAATTTCTCGATCATACCTTACGGGTGACAGGAATATCCGATCATAAACAAGGGTTACTTAAATACCCAACCATTTAGACCTCCTTACCAACAAATGTGGTTTCCAGTATTAGTCATCTTGGGACCTCCAGTTTATTGCAAATTACACAACTTTCTTTAAGCCCAACTTAAAATATTTAGCACATAACTCATTTATATTATTAAGGAGTCATTTATTAAGGTAATATTAAATGGTATCATCATACCGACCATGGCTTGCAACTGAATGACATCATGCCAAATAAAATACCTAATGGGTTTTAACCCACTAACCAATAAGACTCTGGCCCATTTAGCTAATTGGGAATCTAACCCATTGACTAATAGGACTCCAAAGTTCAAAGTAGAAAGCAAACCCTTTTGCTAAGTGAGACTCTAGCCCTCCTCAGCTAATAGGAATCTAAAGTTTCAAGTAAGAATCAAATCATTTAGCTAAGTGGAACTTTAACCCATTGGACAATAGGACTTTGAAGTTTCAATTCAAAGCTATTTCATGATCACTAAGACCTTTCAAAAGCCAATTCAGCGACTTATGCAAGGAGCTATTTCAAAATAGTAGGCAAAGCCAAATGCTAATTCATATTCAAAAATCAATCATACAGGTGGGTTGAGGTTCTTATCAATTTTAATACCAAAATTTAATACTTTAAGGGTATCCACAATTCCCATTCCATCACCATGTCTATGCACCCGAATGGATTTACATATCATCAATTCAAAGAATAATTATTTCATAAAACACATAGGAAAACATTTAAGCTATCATTATCCAAATTCCTCAACCCATCATTAAAAACCCACCTCCAAAATTATATGAATATCAGAGCAATTCATGACATAATTTAAAACACTAGTTTAGCAAGCGATACATGCCTAAATCACCAAAAAATTTGGAGAAGAAACCACCCTTGAACCCTTAAAGACCAAACTCTTGAAACCCTAGCTTTGTCTTCGAATAAAGAATTTGAGAGAAGATAGGAGAGCAATTGTTTGAGTACTGAGGGGTTATGGGATCCCTTAGGGTATTTTAGGTCATGGATATCAATTAAGGAAAGAGGTAAATATCCAAAGTTCGCTTAATAAAATCATTGAAAATTATTGCCAGTGACCACGAGTGACCTTACAACTCGTAGGGTCTCCTTACGAGTCATCACCACAGTCGTAATTAAAGCAGTACCTTAGGGCATACTTACTGGTAAGGTCATGAGTCTCATCGTATGACTCATGACCAAACCATACGACTCGTGTAGTCAAAATTATGGCCACAATAGAAAATATAGGCTATTACACTAGTGAGACCACGAGTCCTATCTTATGACTCATTAAGTCTCACCATGACTCTTCAAGTCTCAATCATAGTCAGGGACTAAAACTTAGGGAATTCTTTGATAACTTACTATCCAGGCTATAATTTTAATATTACAACTTGTAAGGAGTCTTTACGACTCGTTAAGCTCAAGTCGTACCCAAGGCAGAAACAAAGACCATCCTCACTAGTGACCCTATGACTTGTATGAAGTCTTGATAGATCATTAAGTCTAGTCATAATTAGAACAAAAATATTGGGAAAACCTCACTACTTACCTTGTTATTGGGTCCTACTACCCATAGTAAAACCTTACGACTTATAAGGTGAGTCGTTACTTGCACAGTAAGCTCAAAGGTCAAGAAATTTTTTAAGACCATAATCTAGGGTGTTATAATATTATGCCTCCTAGATATGAGATACTTATTGATATTATGAATCCAAGATATGATATGCTTATTGATATTGTGCCTCCTAGATGAGAGATGATTACAAATATGCTTATTGTCTTATAGATATGTTGTACCCCTAGTTATGCTATGGCTTAGGGATATGAGATGGCTTATAAAAATGATAATTGATATGAGTTCCAAATATGTACATGGTGCTAAGGCCGTGATTATAATTTTATAATTATTTTGAACATATTATTGGGCCCAAGGCCATGTTATGATATCGATCAGACATTTGAGAAGTGTTTATCCTTATAAAAGATGTAATTGTAGTTTATGAATATAGTGATGCTTATGGTTCCATTGATTGAATACTCAAGATGCCATATATAGATTCACATTATATACTTGTGATGACATTTATAGATTTGATACATTCATGAATATTATATCGATAAATGATGAACTTCTAGCTAAACTATTATCTTATTAATGTTTTTACTAAATAAGGGTTAAGGCCCCCTTTTACCTTAAAAATAGATTTCTTCATGACAATAACTGTTTGTCTTAATGGATAACTTATATACGTAAGAGATTAAAGTGATGTTTTCAAGGTTTAGTTGAGACAGATTTTGGTCTATGATTTGATACAACTAATTACTCCAGTCTGAAGAGATCTTGACCATTTCTACACTTTTATAACAATTTAGTCTGTATTTTACTCAAGGCTATGGATTTATGGATTTACACTCTTGTTATCCATGACTTAAGTCTGTGCACTTATTAAACATCATTATACACATCTCTCCGGTATGGGATAAAGAAAGATGCTATATTAATGATATAAATTCTGAGTAAAACCCAATGATAGATTTTAGTATTGATGTTTATATATATGTATGTTAATGATAATGTTGATACTACTTATATATCTGATAAGGCCGAGGGACCTTGTGATGATATATTGATACTTAATAAGGTTGGAGGATACTGTGGTAATGATATTAATACCTGACAAGGCTGGAGGATTTTGTGATAATACCATTAATGCTTGACAAGGCTGGAGGATGCTAATATTAATGTTCCTATGTGTACATCTGATGATACCTTTTGGAGTTGCTCCGCACAGTAAGGGACCAGGTTCCTCAGAATCAAACACAGGCAATCAAACAATAGAGTGCAAGAAAACTAAAGATAGTAGATAATGAGTAAAAGACAGGGATTTTTACATGGAAACCCAGGATGGGAAAAACCACAGCTTTCCTGCACAATCACTAACTAAATCCACTATAATTAACCTCCTAATTATAGTCTAGATTTTAACCAAACTCTAGGCTCCTTGCACTAGCAGCAACTCTACTTCCAGATCATCTTGGAAAATCCACCAATGACTCTTCTTCACACTGATTAGCTCTAATCAGTTTGTTGCTTAGGTAACTCTATCTAAGCATCACTCTCTCAACAAGAAAACACTACTCTTATAATATGTGTAGTTTTGTTACAATTTATTACGCACTCAAGAACTATTATAATTTAAGCACTCATAGAGCCAAGAATTTGAGTAGTGTTGAATTGGAGGTTTGCTGCCTGTCGTCACTCTTTGAATTTGTTAAAAATGAATTGTTGAAGAAGCATTTCTTTTCTTTTATAGCTGGGTGATGATTAAGGCTTGAAATTTCAGTGGAATAGCTGTCCAAGTTGGTATAAAATAGCACAAAATAACACCTACAAGTTTGTTACACAAGATGACAAAATTATGCAGAAGGCGCGTGCTATCTGTACTGTACTTTGCACATATAGGGACCTGGTCCCTTGTAGTTTAGCTTCTCATCATCAAAACTAAATATAGTAATTTCCCTTATTTTGATGATGACAAACCAAACCATACAATTTGAGCATTAGTGAACATTTATCATATTTAATCATAGTGATACCACCTGAAGATGAATATTCCCCCTATCATCATTCTTTCTATATTATGCAACACAGCGACCTGATCCCTTGTTATCTCTTGCAGTAAAAACTTCCTCTATCATTGTGCACCTTTATTTTATTTGGTGCCTTTGCATTTACACACTTCCCTTATCAATATAACTTTCTTTAGGTCTGCATCTCAATTTACCTGGTGCCTGGTCCCTACTACATGTACTAAGTATTCCCTCATTTGGCATCATTGAAAAGAATTAATAGTAAACCAAGAGAAAAGATAAGCATATATTAGTTAACTCATGGCCACTGGGGCAATACTAATATGTAGAAAAACTCTAAAGTAAGGAGACAAATGAGATACACAAACTAAAGATACATTCACTCACAATAGTCAGTATCTATGCAACAAGGCAAAATAATCATTAGAAGATATCTATCTTTAAAAGCTATTATGAGAACTAGGATATGGAACTGACATAAGGTTGATGAGGAAATAAGGATAACAAGGCTCAGGAGGAATGATGATTGGGTGAAAAGGACTTAAGAAGTACTTCATTCTTACATCTATAGTAATGTGAGTACCCACCAACTATTTACTTAGGATCTTCACTTAAGCATTTAGTTTGGCCATTCTTGCCTAGAGTTTTACATTTCCCACTGCATGTTCATCAGTGGAATATAGTCCTTCATAGGATAGTCTTTGATTCAATAATCTTAAATACATTTTTTCCAATATCTTTGACAGCTGACTTGATTCTTAACTCATCCATTTCCATTTCCAACTTCTCTTGAATAGCTAGCAATTTAGATACTTGATATACATTCTCCATAAGTTTTGTCCAAACTGAATATCAGCTTGGCTATTCCATGTGATCTTTTTTTCCTAAGCACCCCAAAGTGATCAAATACTTTATTGATAAGGTATCCGTATGGCATTTCATGTCCCCCTTTTTCTCATATATTTTGGGGTTAAGAGTTAATTCTTGAGAGAACTTTCTGGGTCATCAATATTTTAATCCCTTTTTAACCACCCAAATTCTTTATCTCATCCTTTAGTCTCATTGCTTGCCTATATTGTTTTAATAGAAACTTTTTCTTCTTAGGACCAAGTCCCTCAAAAGTTTTCTTTCTTCTTTAAGCTTATGTGATTCTGCTTCATTCCATTGGGGTTACCAAACTTTGACTTAGAAGACCTAAGATGAAATTTTTTTATGGCTTTGGTTGTTGAAGGATTAGGATATTTGATGAGGGCATATTTAATTTGATTTTATAAAAGAAAGAGAATGAGAAAAATAAGTTTGGTTTAGTAGAGGCAATGAATGATGAGTTGAGACTCAGACTAGGAATTAGCTTATTTTAGCAATTTGAAGAGGTGACCGTTGTCATAAGAGAATGATATTTTTGATTTTGATAAGAATTGCTCTTCATTTTAAAAAGGAATTTACAACTTTTATGAGTATACAAAAAGATATATGGCTTTCTCAGACAGTAAATTTTATGATTATTAAAGCATATAAGATAAGACCAGATCCCTCTCCTTTGAGTGAATCTTCAAGTTTGTGATTGTCACTTTTGTCCACTTTCTAAGTTGTTTCCATAGGTGTATACCTGTAAGGTATAGTACTGAGTTAAACTACTATACACCCAATTCATCAAGGATACCTACCTCCTCATTATAGTCAATTATTCTGTGGAGACATTGATTCACATATTAGGTTAAGTTAACATTATGTTTCAATTCTTCCACACCCTTTTTTTATTTTTAGAATTTTTTCCCTAAGTATGTCTGGGGACCAGGTCCTCGACTCAATTTTATTTAAGCTGCTGAAGCTTCTCCTTCTAAGATGGATTTCCTGAGGACTGGGTCCATGAGAATCAGGACTTATCTACATCTTTCATCCTCATGCTCAATATATTTAGCATCATTAAGCATTAATAATGTTCCCAACTATTCAAGAACTGCAAACACTCCTTTCATCAATCTACAAAATTCCTTTTCGGATAATTCTCTTGAGCATTTTCATTCATCACATCTAAGGGTCATTCTAGGGCTTCATTTTGAATAGAATATTTACATATGCTGAGGACTATGACCTTGAGATCAACTTTTCACAATAAGACACCTTCACCTGATGTGTATTGATAGAGAGATAACATAGTCAGAGATTTTATCATTGAGGTTTGAATTCTTTTAATCAATGTGCTATTTTTGACTGCAATCCCCTTCCCATGCCTGAAGTTATGATCACAAGTTAGATTTGGGAACCCACTTTAGTTTGAGTTCCCAGTAGGAGGATAATAGTGTGATCAAATCTTCTTATCCCATCTAAGAAGTGATGAGATCCTCTTTATCATTTTTAGAGACTCGAAGCCCTGTCCATTCTCATGCTGAATTAATTTTGTATTCTTTAGTTTAGCCTTAAGCCAAGACTGCCATTTTTTTTTCCAATGTCTAAATCTTCCATAGGGAGTGCATAGAAGATTGTGTCCATTTCTTCTAACATAATGAGAAACCTTTATTTTTGACTTAATAAGTTGGAGTTCTACTTAATATCCCAAACCTCTACCATCATTGATATTATAACTGGTTAGATTAGAGAGGATCTATGTGGAGGCAGACCATTTAAGAGATTTGTTCAACTCTTCTCTTAAGCGGACCAACTCCCTCTAGCTCTTCATTTCTATGTAGTGCTTCCATAATATATTCTTATCAATTCTCCAACTCTTCATCAAGATCAATTTGAATCCAAGAAACTTCTCTCTTTTCTTTGTCATCTATGTCACTTCCCTTCTTTTGATGACTCATATAAATCAGATACTCATATTTCAATTTAGTGAAAATTTCTTCAATTTTAGATATATAAAGAGTTAATGCAATCAACTCAAGCTCTTGATTCTCTACCTTTTCTTCTAAGCCATTCTTATCATCAGATAGTTCACACACAGAATCTATCAACTTACTTGCAAGACTTTTTATCTTTCTAGTAGAGTAGTTATCTAAACATCCTTTTATATCAGAGAGAGTTACCTCATCTTCTTCTTTATTATCTGTGTATGCCATGGAAGTAAATAAGGAATCATAGATAACTTACCTATCTTCCATAGCTAGCATGGACATATCTCTAGACATCTTATCCTCATCTGATTTATTAGAGAAATCTCTCCATACTGCCAGGGCTTGCTTATTGTATAATTAGTTGTACCCTTCCTTCTTGAGTTGTCAGGGACTTGTTACCTAATCTTTCCTTTGGCACCAGCTACCATAAGGTAATCCTAATGATCTAGTTTATGTATAGGACAATCTTTGATAGAATGCTCAGACTTTTATATTTGCGACATACTTTAACGTCTTCTTTTCCTTTAGAATCAATCACTCCAAATAGGATTGTTATAGCCTTAAAAAGGAGCGATTGATTCTAAAAGAGAAGAATAAGTTAAAGTATGTCGTAAATATAGAAGTCCTGAGCATTTTATCAAAGATTGTCCTATACATAAACTAGATCATTAGGATTACCTTATGGTAGCTGGTGATAAAGGAAAGATTAGGTAAAAAGTCCTATTTATGTTTTCATCATCTATTGGATCATATTTTTAGGCCCTAAATGCTAGGGGTTTTTCTCTTTTCAATTAGGTGTAGTTTTCATTCTATTTATATGTTATATATATCTACATTATCTTTGGAGCTCAGTCAGCAGTTGCCTATAAAGTACCATATATTTGGTACTCATCCTACACTTTTATAGCTTGGAAATCATAGTACAGGTTATCACCATTGATGTATGCATCATCCAAAGAAGTTATGGTTCAGAGATTTAGAGTGAGATTCTGATATTCAGAGTATTACTTTTCTCTCTCTTATGTACTGAATTGGTCTCTATGTTGTTTTTAGAGATGAGTTGTGACTATGTAATTTTCTTGGTATTTTATTTTTGTACTCTTATTATATTAGCAACTCTTGTACTGATACCACCAGGTTTTGGGATTATATTATATATTGATATCTTATTTCATCTATTTCATATTCTTGCCTTTATCTCTTTAGGTAGTTGTTACTTGCCATTTCGAACTATGGGTTTGGATTATCTATTGGTGGGTTATAGTTGGGTCCATCATGACCTGAGAAATTAGGTCATGAAAAATTAGTATGAGAGCCTAAGTTCACCAGTGTATTAGTACAAGAGCGAAGTATTTACTAGAGTCTTGTAGATCAGTGCGAAGATATTTGTAACCTATCTTTGGGAGGCTACAGGGACATTCTTAGGAAACTCATTTCTTGACTCCTTATCGTGTCTCTGCATTGCTATGAGACTCAAGCATATTTTTTAACTCTATTCTATACCTAAATGGATGATGTGAGATGGTCGATAGATGCGGATAAGACTTCAACACATGTTTCTAGAGCTTCAAGATAGTATCAGACCATAGAGTTCGGGATGGATATCAAAGACCTTTAGCATCATCAAAAGGATTTGGGGCTATCTCAAGCTCCAATTGAGGTTATGGCTACTTCAACTCTTTGATGTTTAGGATTGGAGATCTGTGTTATGTTGTAGATTCCTCCAAGCCTTGGATGACATTCGAGTCATCGAGAAGTTCTCAGGCCAAAATTAGATTAATTGGTTTTAATCATTGTTCTTTACTATTTTCAGAGTATGAGATTGGGTTTCTTGATTTGGACAAGTATATTCTTATGATATACTTTTTGGAGCCGAACATGGTGCATAGATTTATTAGAGGTTTAGCATTGCCACTCTATTTTAGAGCACTTGGTAGAAGCTGGGATTTCCTTCTCTCAGGCTGTGGATTATGCAAGGGCCACATAGAGAGAATGTATTAAGACTTATGGAGGTTGTGGAAAGAGGCCTTGCCATCAATATAGTGCAATTATTATTTTATCCAAGAGTAAGGATCCTTTTGGTAGAGATCAACTTCACCTATAGCCCATCAATTCTATACAGGTAATTTTAGATTATGAGTGGTCCTCAGATTAGTCATGATTGGATAGAGTTCTTATCGGACCTTATGAAGTTTTTAGTATTAGATCTTCAGGCCATGGCAACCATTTTGGATTATAAGGGGCAATATCTCAGAGTATTCCAGGAGCATGTCTTGGTTGTGGTGAGATAGGACATTAGTTTAGAGACTTCTCTAGACCTAAGTTAGTGATTAGTTAGAGTTAGCATATATTATCCCCTATCCTAGAGTTCTTGAGGTAGGATATGCTTATAGAAAGAATAGAACTTATTATAGAGAGAGAGATCTTAGTGTTAGTTGGCCTATCATTTGGGCTTAGTTCATGTTTCTATCCAAGGAAAGAACTTTAAGAATTTGTTACAACTATAGAGAAATTAATTACTGGTCTAAAGAGTAACCTCAACATAGGATTACTAGTTATTCAGCTCATCCAGATCAACCTCATGATGAATGTGACATTTTTGGTTAGAGATAGTACGCTTGGCACCTCAGTTGATGATTTAGTCAGTTGGTCCACTTTTAGATCCATTTAGATTTATTCTCCCTTAGATTTGTTAGGCATATAATTGCAGACTTCACCATGATAGGTGTATTTTTTCTATATTTACCTTTTTTTAATTGTGTGTATATGGGTTTTTATACCCATCGATGATTATATGCCTTGATAAGTGTATATTGGTTATTGTGTGCCTTTTATTAAATTCATAATTATAATACTACCCCATGGTTTATTTTTTCTACAAGTGGATAGAGTAGATTTGTGTTGATAATTTCTCCCTATGGGTGTAGCAATTGGGTTTGAGTTCCATTTATCTTAGCATATTGGACTTATTATGGCCCTGACCGGTACTTGCTATTGATATCTATTTGGGTACCACCTATTTAGTATATTGATCTTAGATTGCTGTAGCTATTACTATCATTACTTGATGATATTAATCCTCACTGGGTAGCTATTTAGACTAGTGTTATCTAGTTATAATTCCATTCTTTATGGTTCTTATTCATTGGTTTGAGAAACTATAGCTCAATTTAATAATTTCTTCCTTATAGCGAGGTGAGCTTGATTCTTTTCCACTTGTGTCTGCTGTGTTAGATTGATTGTAGAGTTACTTATAGTATCGAGGGTAAGCTGACCTTTTGTGGTTCTATATGGTTCTAGAGTTGGCAATTTAGTTATATTGCATGTTCTTGAGTTTGAGATTCATAGACTTGCCTCCTAAATTGCAAAGGGTTTTGCATCGACAATCCCTTATGTATAGCCTATTTTTGAACTTGACAAATTTTGGATCCCTTCTTTTCCTATGGCTATTTCATCACTCAATAGTGGTTTTTATGTATCTATCTCTTAGATTGGTTGTGTTCATCTCCTTGTGATGGTTTGAGCTTGGTACGAGTGTATAGGTTAGATGCTTCTTTCTTTTCGTGATATGGCTTTTGTCTAAAGTGGTGTTGGAGAGTTAGAGGTAGGTCATTTTTCCTAAAATTGCTTCTTAAGTTGGAAAATTAGAAGTTCTTCATCTTAAGTTGTTTGGTTCATTTTTGGGTAGTGGTATTGACCTTGGCATTAGTATTGAGGTTGGTTTTTTATTTCTCAACATGATGATTCATGGTATGTTTGATTTATGATTTCCCTACTTAGGTGGATTCAAAAAATCACTATTTCAGAGTTTGTTCGGCCTAATGAGGATTGGTGGAGTATTTTTCCTAGATGATATGTGCCGATGGCTATGTTTTGCCGAGATAGAGGATTGTACTGGTTAGCTTTTGACTAAAGTTGCGTATCTCTGAGTTGATAGAGTTTTTGATATTACTAGTATGGTTTGTCCCCATTATGAGTCATTGAGTATTCTTTGATAGTTCATTCCCTCCAGTGTATATAGAGTGGGTTATTTGCATTTCTCAGTCGGCGATTTATCCTTTGATATGATTTTTATTCTGCGGCTATAGTTTGTGCTCTCTAGTTGATATAAGGTTGGTTGTTTGCATTTTTAGTCAATAGTTTATCCCTGTGGTGATCTTATTCTTTATCTATATTTCAATTTTGGCTTGGTATGATTTAGCTTGGATACGTTAGATTTGGATACTAAGTTGATTTTAGTAGTTGACAGTAATATAAACTTATTAGCTCAATTTTTGATTTGACGCCTTAGAATGATGATTTGGGAGTTATGATAGATTTGGAGTACGGATACCTATCCATCTTTAAGTTTAGTTTGGATAGTTGAGATTGAGTAATTCAGCTTTGGTGTTGAGATTTCTGCTTGAAGTTGTAGAGCCCAAGTGCAGCTTTTGTTTAGATTTGTCCTTGTTTAGATTTCATCTATAGGCTGGTGATCCTACTCCTTGGTTTCCTATTTGGTCATCTTAATTTAAGATGAATTATAGTTGATAAGTGTTCAATTGATAGCCCATGGACCCAATATTGGTTCCCTCATCTTTGACCACGCGTCTCCAGTCTTCTTTGGGAATTTGGATGATATATTCAGTGGGAGTAATGTACTTGAGTTGGATTCAGTATGGTTTCATTTTTAGATGTTGAGACATCCTGGAGCAGATTGTTCAGTGATGACTAGTTATGTGTTGATCTTCTAGATGTCATTATTGATTACCATCTGGACTAGTTATTGGATTGGCATTCCTTAATTATCTCTAATTTTGTGCCCAGATAGTGATTTATGGGCTTATTCTTATGTTTGCCGTGTGGACTTTTAGTGGATTAATTATAGTTTTTCAAGTTATCTGTGATGAGATTCCACGGATATGATTCAAGTGATTTTCCTCCTAGTTTAGAGTGGATAACAAATAGTAAAGAAGGGTTATATTTGGATTTGGAGTCAATTGTATGTCTTATATCTTAGGTTGGTTTTAGTTGAATGAGCCTTTGTTGATTTTTCCAGGTATTGAGATGGTATTCATATGTTGTGGTTTAGATTTGCGTACATCAGTATTTTCTGATTTGGTTGGAGGCTAGTTGGTGGTTGAGGTTGAGTTTTGGATATTTGGAAGTGAAGTGAGAGAGTTGGTTGAAAAATGGATACCTATGGCAAAATCCCTTAGAAGTGTTCTCTCTCTTCATAGAGGTTATATAGGAAGTCATGCTAAGAGCATGCAGGCTTAGTACCTCATCTTTTCGAGCTTTGATATTTTTTTATCCATTTAGATTTAAGGATTAAAGGTCTTTTAGTAGTGGATATTATAATGAACCCTCCAGGTTATTTCCATTATTTGTAAGGATTTTTTGATGTTTTGAGCTTTCCCACAACGGCTACAGATCCTTTATGACTTGCCAAAACTATTGCCTCGATGATTGGATAGTTTATTTTGATTTTAGGCTCATTTTACTATTTTAGAGCGTTCGCTGGTTAGGATTTGGTATCGGAACAAAAGTCCTAGTAGATGACCTCGAGTCTAAATTCTAACTATGCCAGTAGCTCCAAAATATCAATTTTAGGCTAGGTAGACCTTTGGTTCACGTTCCTAGGCACCTAAGCTCGTTTTGACCTATTGGTCGAAAAATTTAAAAAATTGAAAATTTTTGTGTGGGACCTATATTTGGTCGAAAAAACCTCGGATGGAAGATTTGACTTCTCCTTCACATCTGGAATGTCAAAATTAGTGTGGTTAGATAGTTAATTTGTCTATATCGGATTTCGAATGGATCTCAAGGCCTTGGCAGAAACCTAAAAAATTTCCAAGTTTCACCTGATAGCAGGTGCCTCTTCAATTACACCTATTGAATGGCAATCATACCTCAATATACAGAAGAGATAGTGAGACTGCACTAAAGGGTTTTACAATCGCAACACCTGCTCCTGATGCTAGGTTGTGCGATTACACACCTGTATGTGCGGTTGTAACATTTGACTACCTGAAGGTGTATAAATAGGCCCCTTAATCCATGGTTTTGCCTATTTCCACTCATGTAATTAGAGGTAAAGACCCTAAGGGAGAGACAACGCTTGGGATTAAGCTTGTATATGCTTTGGGGGAGCTTGGTTATCCATTGTTCTGTGATTTTCCTTTGAATTCATGGTAAATTTCCTTCAATTTCTTGATAAATTCATAGAAATTAAGTCTTTGAATGGATGTGTGAGCAGATGCTAACACTTTTAACTGAGAATAATTGCAAGATCTTAAGCAACTTTTATCGTTTTGCAGTAGAAGCTAAGATGCAAGAAAACCAATAAGGATGGAAGAAAAAGAGTTAAAGTCTGAAGCAAATAGAAGAGAAGTGTGGCTGACGATATTCCTGATAAGTCGTCAGCCCTGTGATAAGTTATCAGATATACCGTCAGCCTTAGACAGAGAATGTACCTCCGCTGAAAGTTGTGACGATATTTCCTAATTAGTCATCAGAGTCGCTGTCAGCCTTAGGAAGAACATGTGAGATGAGGTGGAGAAGTGATGACATTGTCTGATATGTCATCACATTTCTGATAAGTTGTCAGGATTTATCGTCAGCCTTAAGCAGAAAGTGCTAAAACTGAAGAATGAGCTAACAATATTTGTGATAAGTCGTCAGACTCCTGATAAGGTGTCACGAATGTCGTTGCCTAATTAGAGGAATTATTAAACTCTGTGATTTTGTTCCTTATTTAGGCTGAACTATAAAAAAGTATTTTTTAGGGTTTTCTAAAGGAATCCCGAACATAATTTTGGAACACACGTATTTTGTTATTTTTTTCTCTAGTTTCTTGGCTTGAAAAACAATTAACTTTGAAGATATTTTCATCAATATTTTGGGATTTCTATTGTGATCTAATCTGAGAATCACTAGTTATTATTCATCTTGTGGTAAGTTCATCTTTCAAATTATGAATACGTCTAGTTGTTTTGCTTATTACATTATAAGTGGCTAAATCCCTTTGACCCAAATTATGGGATCTATGGGTTAAGTCTTGGTAAGATGCTGTGTTTACAATACTAAAGGTTATAGGAATCCTTGATAATTCCAAGATTTTAATTATTTTCTATTGGTTACAAACGATAGATATCACCTGCTTTGATTTGCTTGAGATAAGAAATCAAACATAGTAGGAAGGGAATTATTGACAGGGACTTCGAAACACTAAATTTCCATTTAATAATCGACGTTGTAACAAGGTTGATTAACCTGAGGTAATGTCTGGTTGGTAAATATAAATTCCCTATGTCCTAGAGGATTAGGTAATTAAATTCTTAAGTAGGTCGAGAGACATATAGGCATAACTTCGATAGAGATAATCTATTGTCCTACCTGCTTTGAGAATCTTGAATCACTATTAGTATCTGTCAAGTACTAAAACCCATAGTGAACATAATTTTGGTTTTCCATAAACTCTTGATTACAAACACTGAAACTAAAGTGACTAACAATTATTTGCTAATCTCCAAAATCCCCATTTCAGGAAACATCAAACTATCAGTTGATTAAATCGCAAACAACTTAAGTTCACACCATATTCCCTATGGGATTTTACCCCAACCTAGTTGGGTTATATATTGACAATGATCACTTAAATTCTCATTAGAGAGATGTAGTTTGAGCATTATCAAAAATGGCGCCGTTACCGGGGAATACAATTATAAATTGAAGTTTGTGTGCGCTAATTGACTATTAGTCAAGTTTCCTAGTTTGAAATTTATTTGTTGTTTTTTATTTATTACAGGATCTTTGTAGTTTATTCCAAGAACCAGAAGTTACGGAGAACTGTTATTACCATTTAACCCGAAACCACAACTAATTGGAAGAATGGCAGACCAGCAGGAGGCTGACAGGTTAGCAGCCTTAGCTAGAGCTCAGGTAAATGTGCAAAATATCGGTCAACAAGTACGACATCCAAATCCTTAGGATGAAGATTTAGGAGATGAGAAGTTGTTAAACCCTGGTAGGTCAAGGCGTGCAGAGCAAGCAGCTGCACCAGTACAATGTAATGCTAGTAGGAACCGTCCATTCCGAGGAAGGTAAGATTACTAGCTGGTCCAGTATCACGTCAATGATGATGATGATGGAATGGATAGAGCAGGTGCAACTAGTGCAATTATTTCTCCACTATTCCCACCTGGGGCAAAATTCAACATTACAAGTACTATGATTCAACTCCTTAATCTGAAAGGGTTATTTGGTGGCCTTCTTGGGGATGACCCCAACTTGCATTTGGTGAACTTTTTCACTATCTGTAAATCTTTTGATAACCAAGGAGTGGGTTAGTATGCTATCTGATTAAGATTGTTTCCATTGTCTCTGTCTGGGGAGGCAACATTGTGGCTTAAAGAGCTGACACCCGATTCTATAACCAACATAAGGCAGTTGAAAGGAGCTTTCCTAGAAAGGTTATTTCCACCTTCCAGAGGGTACAGTTGAGGTATGAGATCAATAAATTTAGGCAGCTCCCAACTGAACCCTTGCATGAAGCTTGGGAGAGATTCAAGAAGAAGCTGACATAGTATCCGAACCACAATATTATGGACATACACTTGATGGATACTTTGTACAGGGATCTTAACTCTGTAATAAAACTAATTGTAGATAATGCTAGTGGTGGTTCATTTTTTGATCTTATATTCCCAGAGGCTTTAGAAATGCTAGAGAGAATGACCAAACAGAGTTGGGCATGGCATACCAGAGACTCTGTAGTAGGAAGCCCCACCATTTCTATAGGTATGACTATGGAACAATGTAGAAGAGATGATGAGCATGACCAAGATATGGCTCACCTAAAAACATAGATGGACCGCTAACCAAGCACTTACTATCAAGAAAGATTGAGAAGGTGAAAGCTGTGGGATCTTAAGATAGAGTTGATACTGAATAGAAGAAGAGGCAAACTATGTTAATAATCAGGGGGTTTCCGAGGTAATATCCAAGGGAATCAAAGTCGGAACTATTATGATAAGTTTGGTTATAAAAATAGGGAGCAGGGAAACTGGAGAAGCAATAATGATAGGAGGAGGCTATATGTCCCTCCTAGAAATCGTGAGGCTGCTACAACAAATTCTGAAAAGATGTCCATGGAGGACATGATGGCTAAGTTGCTGAAGTGAGTGGAGGCTACCAACTCTGGTGTGACTACTATGAAGACCGATCTGTCATCTACTAGTCAGTTAGTAAACTCGCACTCCACCACAATAAAATAGTTGGAGCTATAGATGAGACAACTCTCCACAGTATTTAACCAGGAGAAGAGTAGAACGTTACCAAGTGATACAGTCTAGAATCCACAGAATGTTGGCTTATGTATGGCAATTACCACTAAGAGTGTTAAGATATTATCTAGCCTTTTTGTGGGCAAAATTTTGGTTAAAGATGTGATTGAGGCAGAGGATGAACACAAAGAAGAATGTCCAGTGTAGTCTGAGAAGCTGGATGGTTCTGATGATGCTCCAAAAAAAGGGAAAGATAAGGAGAAGGAGGTAGTTTTGAAAACTCTCCTAAGACCGCTACCTCCATTTTCTCAATGATCGAAGAAAAAACTGATGATACAAAATTCAGCAAGTTCATGGCAATGCTCAAACAATTGACAGTTAATATGCCATTGGTTGAAGAACTGGAGTAAATCCCAGGATATGCCAAATTCATGAAGAACCTGGGAACAAAGAAGCAGGCAGAAAGATTTGAACTGGTGGATAATCTCCACCATTGTAGTGCTATTTCTACACAATCGTTAGTGCAGAAGAAGGCCGACCCTGGAGCGTTCACTATTCTATGTGCAATTGGATCTCTAAATTTTTCTAATGCCTTTTGTGATCTAGGGGCCAGTATAAACCTAATGCCACTCTCTGTGTACAAGAAGCTGGGTATGGAGGATCCTACCTCGATGAATATATGATTGGTGATGGTGGATAGGTCTGTAAAGCGGCCAGTCGGCATATTACATGATATATTAGTGAAGGTGGCTGACTTTATACTGCCTGCTGATTTTATAGTCCTAGTCTGTGAGGTGGACTTCAAAGTACCCATCATCTTGGGTAGACCATTCCTTATAACTGGGAGAGTAATAGTGGACATGAAGCTGAATGTTGAAGTTCAGGCTCAATGACAAAGAAGCAAGATTCAAAATACACTCATCAATGACACAACAAAAGGAGATTAGTGTTTTCTCAATCATGGATGTATTCTATAAAGATGGTAAAAAGGTGTCAGTAGGTTTTCTTGACGAAGTCTGAGTAGTCAAGATAACTAAGTCGTGCCGCGACATTAATCAGGAGCTACATGGGAGGCAACCCATGATACCCGTGATTGATCTACTTCAGGTATACCCTAACCCTTAGTTTAGTTTTTCTGCGATTTTAAGTTGAGAGTGTAGGGTAAATTATTATTGTAAAATTTTGTAACTAACTAGGAGAAATACAAGTAACTAAGGCTGTTAACTTGTTTTTGTAATTTTTGAGCACCTCTCTAATGGTCTGAAGGTTGAAATGTGTGATTTGCATCTAAGTGTGACCACTGTGCATCTTTGTATGGCATTAGTTCTAATGATGCAATAATCATTGCTAAACAGCTGCATGAACTGGATATGTAGTAACTGGTGATATACTTGTGTACCATGTGCATGTGAGATTTTATTTAGTTCCTTCTGTATATTGTATTCAGAACTTTCCCGGTTAGTCTTACCTAGGTTGAAGGATAGGGGTTAGGAAAGGATCACAGGCTATTTTAATATTAGACCACTTTTAGCCTAAATAACCTTTCCTGTATGTAGAATATCCCATAATTCCTGCTTTGAGCCTGCTTAGCCTATTTGTTTTTTTGACATTTGTCACCTTCTAGTTTATATCGCAATGAACTTGTTTTGGACCTGGTCTTCCTTGGACACTGTGCACCTTGACTTAAGCAAATGGCCTAAGTTGAGGATGGCTATATAGGGGTGCATAATACAGAATGAGTATGAAAAAATGTAGAATAAAAAAAAAGAATAAAAATGGGGTGTAGTGGAAAAGGGCAAGAAAAAGAAAAGTTGTGAAAAAGAATAAGTGATTGTGGAAAAGACTGCACCCATCCTAAATAAGTGTGATTAAGAAAAGTGAAGAATAGAAAAAGGTTAATGAGTAAAACCCTAAAAGCTAGTGTAGTGTTAATGAGGCTTAGTCACTTTAAATATCATCAAGTATCATACCAGCCCCTAGCCAGCATTACAAGCCAAAGAGAAGAACTATAGTGATCTTCGTTGACCTATCTGAAGATCTTGGTAATAAAAATTAGGGCAAGCCTATGGTATTCAGCATACATTGATTGGAACTTCATTCTGAGAGTGGGTGTCTTTTGACTGTCCCCATAGTTACATATATGATTACTGATATGAGAAAGGGGGTTTTCTTTGCTGTGAGGGCATACTAGATATGGTGCTAGTTGTTAAATTGTTCGGATAGTGTAATACTGGTCTATGCATGGTTGTTATCGCTGAATTAATGTCGTATCTTGATTCCTATATGTTGCATTGTTGTTCTTCAATAATGTACATAGTTGTTCTTGAATTGAATGACCTTTGAGATGGTGAATATGTTTTGAGATAATATGGATGATTGACTGCCGAATGTACTTTGTATCCTCTTGGTTGTGTTTGAGTTGCTTGAGGATAAGTAATTATTTTAAGTTGAGGGCATTGATGTGTGAGCAGATGCTAACAGATTTGAGGCTTTTAACTGAGAATAATTGTAAGGTCTTAATCAACTTTTATCATTTTTGATTGTTTTACCTTTAATTTTTCTGTAGAAGCCAAGATGCAAGAGAACCAACAAGGATGGAAGCAAAAGAGTTTAAATCTGAAGCAAATAGAAGAGAAGTGTGGCTGACGACATTCCTGATAAGTCGTCAGCCCTGTGATAAGTTATTAGATATATCGTCAGCCTTAGATAGAGAATGTACCTCAGCTGAAAGTTGTGGCGATATTTCCTGATAAGTCATCAAAGAGTTGATAAGTCGTCAGAGTCGCCATCAGCCTTAGGCAGAACATGTGAGCTGATGTGGAGAAGTGACAACATTGTCTGATATGTCATCATATTTCTGATAAGTCATCAGGATTCATCATCAGCCTTAAGAAGGAAGTGCTAAAACTAAATGACATTTGTGATAAGTTGTCAGACTCCTGATAAGGTGTCACGAATGTCGTCGCCTAATTCGAGAAATTATTAAAATCTGTGATTTTGTTTCCTTATTTAGGCTGAACAATAAAAAGTATGGTTTAGGGTTTTCTAAAGGACTCCCGAACATAATTTTGGAACACACGTATTTTGTTATTTTTCTCTCTAGTTTCTTGGCTTGAAAAACAATTAGCTTTGAAGATATTTTCATCAATATTTTGGGATTTCTATTGTGATCTAATCTGAGAATCACTATTTATTATTTATCTTGTGTTAAGTTCATCTTTCAAATTATGAATACGTCTAGTTGTTTTACTTATTACATTATGAGTGGCTAAATTCCTTTGACCTAAATTATGAGATCTATGTGTTAAGTCTTGCTGAGATGCTATGTGTTTACAATTCTAAAGGCAATAGGACTCCTTGATAATTCTGAGATTTTATTAATTATCTATTGGTTGCAAATGATAGATAGCACATGCTTTGATTTGCTTGAGATAAGAAATCAAATATAGTAGGAAGTGAATTATTGACAGGGACCTGGAAACACTAAACTTCCATTTAATAATCGACACTGTAACAAAGTTGATTAACCTGAGGTAAAGTATAGTTAGTCAATATAAATTTCCTAAGTCTGAGAGGATCAGATAATTAAATACTTAAGTAGGTCGAGAGAATTTAGGCATAACTTCGATAGAGATAATATGTTGTCCTACCTACTATGAGAATCTTGAATCACTATTAGCATCTGTCAAGTACTAAAACCCATAGTGAACATAATTCTGGTTTTCCATAAACTCTTGATTACAAACACTAAAACTAAAATAACCAACAATTATTTGCTAATCTCCAAAACCCCCATTTGAGGAAACATCCAACTATCAGTTGATTAAAATTGTAAACAACTTAAGTTCACACCTTATTCTCTGTGGGATTCGACCCCAACCTAGTTGGGTTATATGTTGACAACGATAGCTTACATTCTCATTAGAGAGGTATAGTTTGAGCGTTATCATGAATTCCAAAACTTAGAGGGTTGATTTGAGACTCGAATTGTGTTCTGTTTGTGCTTAACTTTTGAGCATAACTTTCTTGTCCTTCGAGGGACCTCATGAAGGTTTCAATTTTTGGATTCCGTTAGCGGGCCCTGCAGGCCCATTCTTGACTAAAAATTTGACCTAATCCTTAATAGATAAATAAAGGTCTTGTTTTACTCCTAATAAAATATAGATTATGATTTTTATAGCATTACAGTATTTCTAAATTGTGGAGTGAAGAGAACATTTAGTGATCGATTTAAGGATTTATGGTTCAGCTTCGAGGTAGGCTTCTGTATACTCTTTTTCATAAGATGTGCGTGCTATACATTGTATGTGGATGTGAATGATAAGATTGATTATAGGTAGAATGACATAGTCTTGATTATTAAAGTTTGGGGATTAGATAAGGGTTTTTACTATGAAATGCTTATTACACTTTTAGAATCCTATTAACTTTTTCCTAGATTGAGCTAATTTGTAGAAAGGTTTTGATATGAGGCCAGATTTAGGATATGGTTTAGGTATTGGAAGCATGGTTAGTATGAGTAACCTTATTTAGACTATTCTAGTGATCTTGAAACCGTAATATAGGTGGAATTGACTTAATTTCTCATGTTTCTAGGTGGGGATTCCTATCTTAGAGTTGATTATGGCTTATGTAGCATCAAGAAGTGAATTTAGATACGTTATCCTTGTCAGGGATTTAAATCACCTAAATATGGAATTTGAGGATTAGAAGTTGGTTCTTTTGGCCCACTTTAGGCTAAGACTTGTGTTATCCCATGTGGATCTATTTGCGAATATTAGACATAGTTGAGTCTAGTAAGCCTTTAGTGTAAGGTTTCTTCGCGACTTGGTGAATGATGATGGTATTTTCCCAAGAGAATAATTAATGGCTCACCGCCATGATATAGTCATAGATGGGATATTTGGCCTATAGAGATGATATTCCTCATAGATGTGATATTTGGCCTATAGAGGTGATATTTCTCATCGTTTTAATATATAACCTATAGATATGAGATGCCTTAAATATATGATACGCCTCATAGTTATGAATTTTGGCCTAGTGATATTATGCCTCCTAGATGTGAGATGCTTATTGATATTATGCCTCCCAAATACAAGATGGCTTATAAATATGATTCTTAATATGAGTTCCGGATACGTATATAGGCCTAAGGCCATAATTATGATGTTGTAACTATTTCGGACACATTATTGGGCCAAATGCCGTCTTATAATATCAGTTGGACATCCGAGAAGTGTTTATCCTTGTAAAGGACGCAGTTGTAGTTTATGAATATATTGATGTTTATGGTTCCATTGATTGAATACTGGTGATGGCATACATAGATTCAGTATATTCATGAATATTATATCGGTAAATGATCCAATCTAGCTAAAATATGATCTTATTACTTTTTCCTAAATAAGCGTTATAGCCCCACTTTTTACCTTGAAAATGGATTTCTTCATAACAATAATTTCCTGTCTTAATGGATAACTTACATGTATAAGAGATTAAAAGTGATGTTTTAAAGATTTGACCGAGACAGATTCTGGTTTATGTTTTGATAATATTAATTACTCTGTTTGTGAGAGATCTTTATCCTTTCTACATTATATAACGTTTTAGTCCTGAAGTTCACTCCAAGCAATGGATTTATGGATTTAAACTTTTTTTAGCCATTACTTAAGTCTGTGCACCTATTATACATCTATATACATATCTCTCCGATATGGGAAGACGGAAGATGCTGTATTGATTATATAAATTCTGGGTAAAGCCCGATGATAAATTTTAGTATTGATGTTTATATATATGTGTGTTGATGATTATGATGATACTGCTTATATACCCAGCAAGGTCAGAGGGCCTTGTGATAATATATTGATAACTTATAAGGCCGAGAAGATATGGTGATGATATTGATACTCAAAAAGATGGAGGATATTGTGATGATGACATTGATGCCCAGTAAGGAAAGAATATGATTATATTTATGTGCCTATGTGTACCTCTACTGGTTCAAATTCGGCTAGCCCTATGTATGGCAACTATATATATACCCGGCAAGGCTGGAAAATGATTATGTTGACGATGGTTGTGATGATGATATTATGATATTGATTATATTCGCCAATTCGAGTCCGAATATATTATGTTGCTTTGATATGTTATGGTATTGTGGATTCTGTTGCATTCATCTTTGCATACGGATTGCCTATCACTAGTATATACCTTATATCTATCAACCCAAGTGGGAGGGGAGGGGGTGCATATGTCTATGTGAAGACTATGCCTTGTGGTGTGTTATATGTTGATTGAATCTTCTAAGCCTAAGGAAGTGAGGGTATATGATAGGCTCGACTAGGTATTGGTTGTCCAAACTAGCCGGTTACTCGTGTTGTCATTGATATTGTTATTACTATTATTACGATTATTGTTATGGCTAGTTTTTGACCGATTGGTTATTGACCATGTATCGATATTTGAGGTATGCTTATGGTTTCTTCTATCTTACAATATCATTATTATGCATGATCAACTCATGATTAGACGTATTGATTTAAAACCCTGAGTATGTTAGTACTAAATACTGCTAGGATTATGTGGTTATAAAATCAAGATATGATGATTTAGGTTGTGCTTCGAGTTGACTTTTCATATATATATATGTATGTATATTTAGCTATTTGTTGATATGATATTACCATATATTCCTTCCTTCCTTCATTTATTTAGATTGTATATTCATTCCTTGGCCTTGTATACTGTTATATATCCTTCTTTTGCCCTTTATTCATATATTGGCCACAGATATATGGTGTAGCATTGAAATTCCTGAGTATGGCTGGAATAGGATAGTTCATCCTTGATACTTCCTTAGCCTTATTATGCTAGTTTCGTGGCTATGAGTAGAATAGTTGCCTTATTATCTCATTAGCTTTTTATGTTATTGCTGGACAATTGGGTATTGTTTTCTTTCTATTTATCTATTATACATATCTACATTATATTTGGAGCTCAGTTTGCAATTTCCTACTCAGTACCACGTGTTTCGCACTCACACTACACTTCTGCAGTCTACAGATCATAGTACGGGTTATCACTATTGATGTGTGCATCATACAGAGCAGCCATAGTTCATAGATATAGAGTGAGTTCCTTACATTTGGTCTATTAATTTCCTCCCACTTATGTACTGGACAAGTCTCTATGTTGTATTCGAAGATGAGTTGTAACAGTGTAATTCCCTAGGTATTTCTTTTTTGTACTCTTATTATTAGGAGCTCTTGCACTGATACAACCAGTTTTTAGGATTATATTACATATTGATCTTTTATTACATCGATTATGCATTCTTTCCTTTCTCTCCTTAGGTAGTCCGTTACTAGCCATTCCAAACTACGAGTGTGCCTTGCCTATTATAGGGTTATAGAAGGCACCATCATGACATGAGAAATTGGGTCGTGCCAACTATAGAGGAAATTATTCCTTGATTGTGGTGTCATTATAGCAGACTGACACCTTCTATAATGGGTGTGCAAGGTAGAAACTAAAAATTTCTCCACATTTTTCCTTTTTGTTAATGCACCCTCAAACCATAACATTTCGAGCTAACCCATTTATGTCAAGTTCGATATCAGGAGTTCTACTTACCCAAATTTACTTTTTAAAAATTCTACAAATTTCTTATTATCTTATGTAACATAAAAACACACTAAGCATTATTACATTTCCCCAATTCATTACTTGATTGCCCTTGACCATACCTTACTCGAATTTGTTCTAAGACTAGGCTAGCATGAAAATTCTAACTCCCAATTTGGGGAAAATCATAAAAAAAAATTTGTATGTTATATTACTCATAATAATAAAAGGACCATTACAATAGAAACCAATTTACCCATCATTCATCCTCAAATGATAAAAAAAGAAAAGTAGGCCAAGCCATGAAAATAAAGGAGTACTTGTATCCTTAAACAAGTGATGGTACTTGTCCTGTATGTCCCTCTCAGTTTCATAAGTAGCTTTCTCAATTAGATGATGCTTCCAGTGTACCCTTTCCAATTGAACTTCCTTTGTTCTCAACTTATGAATGCCCTAATCAAGAATAGCAACCAAATCCTCCTCATAAGAAATATCCTTAAAAAGAAAAATTGAATTAAGTTTTATGATATAGTCCTCATCCCCATGATTCGGATGGGCCCTAGACAAGCTTGGTGCCAATGTCAACCTGTACAATACGGGACCCATATCCTCAAGAACCTCAAATAAACCTATATATCGAGGGATTAACTTTTCCTTCTTACTAAATCTCATAACTCTTTTCATAGGAGATACCTTTAATAAAACTTGTTCATTCACCTTTAGTGACATGTCCTTGGCCTTATGATCTACATACTCATTTTGCCTACTCTGAGCTACCAACAACTTGGTTTGAATGAACCTCAAATTCTCCTGATCTTGCTCACCAAGTCTTTGCCAAAAGGGTTGACATCCCCAATTTGAATTATCCTATGGGTAACCTACACCTTTTCCCATAGAATGCTTCAAATGGAGCCATATCAATGCTAGAGTGATAACTATTATTGTATGAAAACTCACACAGTGGAAGGAAATTATACCAATGACCACCAAAGTCAATCACATAGGCCCTCAATATATCCTCAAGCCCTTGAATAGTCCTCTCCAATTGCCATTAGTTTGAGGGTGGAAAGGAGTGTTAAAGACGAGCTTAGTGCTCAACTCTTTATGTAGCCTATCCCAAAACATAGAGGTTAACTATTTAAAGCTATCCGAAGTGATGGAAATTGGATCCTCATGTAGCCTCAATATCTCCTTGACGTAAACCTTGGCTAATTTCTTTGAGCTAAAATCCACTCTAACGGGGATAAAATGGGATGACTTGGTCAACCTATCTACTATGACCCAAATTGAGTAATGCTTCCCTAAGGTCTTTAGAAGACCTACCACGAAGTCCATAGCTATCCTTTCCCTCTTTTAATCAGCAATAGAAATACTCTAAAGTCAACCCGTATGCCTTTGATAGTCGTATTACTCCTACTGACAATTATGGAATTTAGACACATACATGACTATATCCCTTTTCAGTTTACTCCACAAATAATGCTGTTTCAAGTTATGGTATATCTTGGTAGCACCCTAATAAATAAAATATCGATAACCATGTGCTTCTACAAGCAACTCTTAACTGAAATCACCAACTCAAGGCATACACACACGTCCTCTTACCATTAATCTCCCACACACATAAAGTGCAATATCAGAGACTTTCCATATACTAACTTGTTCCGAAGTTTGTTCAACTTCCTATCTTCAAGATGTATGGCCTTTATCTTATCAAGGAATGTTGAACTTCCTCCACATTAGCCAACAGTCTATTTTTTTAAAACACCAAACTACATAGATAGAGATACTAAAGTCTGAATCTTTCTATCCATGGATTACCTTGACACCCTCAAACACGAAAGACTAACCATGCTTTTTTCTTTTGAGCTTAATATGTCTACCGCCACATTGGCCTTACTTGGATGTTACTGAATGATCATATCATAGTCTTTTAACTGTTCCATCTATCTCCTGTGCCTCAAATTCAAATCCCTATGCATAAAAACATATTGTATATTATGATGGTTTGTAAACACCTCACACTTGACACCATAGAGATAGTGTCTGCAAATCTTTAGTGCAATGAACCATCGACAACTCCAAATAATGGGTTGGCTAATTCTTCTCATGTGGATTCAATTTCCTTCAAGCATAGAAAATTATGTTTCTGTCCTACATTAATACTGCACCCAAACCAGAAAGAGAAGCATAATAAAATATAATAACATCTTTACCTTCTACTAGAAGGGAAAAATTAAGAGTTATGTTCAAAAGGGTCTTGAGCTCTTGGAATCTCTCCTCATACTTAATTGACCAAACAAATGGAACCATTTTTCGAGTCAACCTTATCAATTAAGTAGAATTAGATACAAAATTCTTGAAAAGCCTGTCGTAATAACTAGTAAGACCCATAAAATACCTAACCTCAATCATAGAGATAGGCTAAACCCAACTCTTTACAATCTTAATCGTCTGGGGATCGACAAACACCCCTTTTCCAAAATCACATTCCCTGAGAAGACAATCGAAAACAACTAAAACTCATATTTTGAGAACTTATCATCTAGTTGCTTCTCCTTCAAAATTCTTGACATAATGCAAAGATGACTTGCACATTTCTCCTTACCATTTGAGTAAACAAAAATGTCATCAACAAAGACAATCATAATAGAATCTAAGAAATACTTATAGATATCATTCAACAAGATCATGAAAGCTGCTAGGTTATTTGTCAAACCGAATATGATCATCAAGAACTCATAATGCCCATAATGATTCATGAAGACTATCTTTGGTATATTCTTATACCCAATATTTCATAGGTGATAAATCGATCTCAAGTATGTCTTGGAGAAAATGGAACAACCCTACAACTGATAAAAAGATCACTATTTTGGGCAAGGGATAAAAAAGACCAAACATGCTGAGGGCATACTTTTACGAAGACCAAAACCAATGCATAAACTACCATAAATTGGGTTTCTCAAGACCCAATTGTTAATCCGCAACCAACAACCAACCACATATGCAAACCATCACCAAAAAGATGTAAAAAACATAGTTTAAGCTAATACCAAACCATATGCATCAAGACCCTCAACAATATTTCGAAATCCACCATTCATGATTCATAAAACAACATTTAAAACACAATACACATGCCTTTTGTTTGAGATAACAATGAGGGAAAGAGTAAATGCCTTTTTATATGAAGATTCATGGAAGAAATCTTGACCTTTGAGCACTTTGAAGAACACTTGAGAAACCCTAGCCTCCAATCTTTCAAGACTAAGTTTGAGAAAGTATTTGAATTGATTTAATCCTTTAACAAGTGTTATGGAAGGCAATATAGGGTTATATAATGTGATTACATAAGGGTTTAGGAGTAGTAAATTTCCAAACTACCCTTGACTTAAAATTAAAACATGCCACGTCCAGGGGTATGACTCTCCCTTATCATTCGTATCCTAGGGTATGAGTGGTACCCCAACTTATACCCAAGACCATGACAAACCTTACCCATAAGTTTCCATACGACTCCACCTTCCTTAACTCGTACCTAAGGGTATGAGTGACACCCCCCAATCGTACCCAACCAATCGTATCTTGGACAAATTACCCAAGACCACTCAAGCATGCTCTATATGACTTGCCTTGAATCACTCGTATATTTCTATACAACTTTTATGTAGTTGAGTCATATGTTGGGAAGTAGATAAGCCCAACATACTTCCTAGGGTACGAGTGAACCGTCAAGGCAACCTACGAATCGTATACAAGGGTACGAGTGAATCCCTTGAGTCGTACCAAGTCCATGAGTTCAAAACGTAAGGGAATTTGTTAGGGTCCAAGACTTGGGATGTTTTATTCTCCCCCACTGGGATCATTCATCCTCGAACGATAGATACGGGTAAGGATAAGCACGATATAACACCTTTGCACATATCTGGCTTTCCTCCAATAAAAAATAGAGGACAAGAACACAATCCATGATAAAGAAATCATCACATAACCCAAGCGCAATTTAAACCCCAACACCTCCATTGCGACCTCCATCTAAGTTAGAAAACAAAGATACAAGTGGAACCATTCCTCAGCTTTATCCAAATTAGAAAACAAAGATAGGTTGAAGAGCACATATCTAATGCACGAATTCCCAGAATAAAGAACCAACACAGATCTTTGGACTCTGTGTCCCTTTTTGCATCCCAAATGGCTTTCTCAGACTTTTAGTTCCACCATGGAACCTTTACCAAAGCCGTACTTTTTATTTGCAACCAGCAAACTTACCAATCCAAGATCATCATTGGAACCTCCCTGACGAACAAAGAGTCTGAGATACCAGTACCAACCAAAGGAACCAGCAAACCAAGAACCATCTACACCTTACCCAAAGACAAACACATAGAGTACTAGATGAATGGACTCATGTTAGAAATCAAGTATAATTCAACTTAGAATTTATCGATACACATCACTACGAGAGATTGAGTCTAACTATACAACACCAATCCCATGTTCAAGACTATCCAAAGCTAAGAGGAGTTAACTTAGGCCACTAGGCTCTACTCCTTACATTAATCCCGACACACTACTCCACTTTCATCACTATTGTAGTATGGAAACTATAAGTAAAGGACATTAACAAACCCACATCCTACCATTATAACCAAAATCCCCAATCTATGATTGGACACTCAAAATAAAAACTATATAACCACCATGCCATGAAGGAAAATTATAAAAATCATGTGTCACCAACCCTCTCTAGCCTCACCAACCCTCTCTAGCACCCAACACAACTATGGGTATATCTATAAATCAAAATATTTAAGCCTACCACTCATATACCCGCGGTATGATCTATCCATCAAAAGATCTATCACCCTTTATCATTTCCACAAGGATTTTCACCACCTATTCCTTTCCTAACCATTTATCATGAAAACAAACTTACCTCATCTTCCAAAACCTTAACGTTAGTAGTCACCCGAGACTCTGCCCCATTGAGCGACTCCTACATTCCACTAGTTCAACACATCACAAGAAGAGTCATTAAGGTACCGAATTACAAATATTTCCCATGCCACCCAAGGCAAGACAAAGATTTCCCAAAAGAATACATAACAACATAGGCACAAAGTACTTCATAACAACAACCTAGACCATAAATGATGAAACATCCTGATCAAACCATACCACAAAAAGATTCCTTTAAAATAGACACCAAAATAAACACAACCACCGATATCATAGGTAGTGCAATATAGTGTCAAAACTCATATCCCAAGAACAAGGCGAATGTAAAAGGCAAACCTTAAGCATAAGCGCTATAAGAATACGTACAACCCTAGTAGAATACTCTCTTAATCTAGAAAGTAGAGTATCACTAGATTATGAAACCCGATATTTCCTTGAAGTAAACCGCTAGAAGCAATTTCAGACTGTTAATTAATCTTCACCCCATTATACCTACAAACACATTACTCTACCCTAATAGGTATCACCAAAGGCGTACACTAAGGATACTTGGTTTTTCCTATACCCAATACCTTATTCATCCCAATGCTACCTAGAGCCTAATATATACATGCAAAACCAGTTAAACCAATTGACTACAAGGTTTCCAATTAAAACAAATCCATTTAAAATTAAACCGTGGCTGCCAAGGCCTTTAAAAATCATTTGAATCTAACCAAAACCAATTATTGTTCCCCCTTAACCATTTATGCCATGCAATAATTTAAGAATAGTCTAATCATATGACAAAAGTTTATTCAATGAGATTTTCATAAATACTTTAAGGGCATATAATTTTTCCAAAACCAAAACCAAAGTAATTGGGAAATCCATAGTGCTCCGAAATTCATTTACCATTCCCGTGCATCCCATAATGTTCATAAACATTAATAAAGCATGAATAATGTATCATAATCCATGGAAAAATCAGTTTAATGAGTAATCATGCCAATGCCCTCTACTATGCCAAAAAATAATCTTTCAAAACCATGAATTTAAAAATCAATTTCATGCCAACAATAAGGTACAAGTATAGAGACAAAGATACAGGCAAGCACTATAATCTAACACATCGAATGACTAAATCCCTAATCCATATCCATTTATTCTGCCTGAATTCCCAACCTAAGTCACAACCTTTCCACCATTTTATTCCTTAAGTCATCAACCTAATCCAACCTATAAATTCACCTTCATAATTCCTGCATTGCTATCCCCAAGATAACATACTCCCTTTACCAAGATCAAGCATCTAGATTCAAGCCTAGGACCTACCAATCGCTATGTATTGCTACCAAAGTACCCCATATAAAAGGGAATATACATATAAGGTCCTCCCTCACTAGAAGGACTCCCTAAATTTCCTTGTCCCCCAATCGGCAACCTAAACTTCATTGAGGAAATCATTACCCCTTATGCATGAAAGCACGAAACCACCCTACGAAAAGACACTAGAATGGATGGAACCTTTATCTAAAAGATTCCTTAATTGCTCCTTAAGCCCCTTAAACCCAACCAAAACAATTTTATAAGAAATGAATAGAAATTTGGACAAGTGTCTAAAATAAGACCAATCCTAAACCAACCTTCTAGCTAAAAAGAGAACATCAGGGAAATCAAGAAGACCTCAAGAAATTCATTCTCCATCAAACCCAAACCAAAGTTGTACCTCCTGAGTTAGGTTTTTTAACCCAAACCAAATAAGAAAGACACCCCCTTGGAGACCAATCTTTGAGTTCTAAGATGCAATATAACCTTTCTGTTAATAGCTAGGGAATGAAACCACCTTCCTATTCCATAATTGACTCACCATGGAGCCTAATAAGTTTGACAATCAAATAGAGAAAAGCACTAGTGTAACCAATCCATTCTCGAATGGCATCAAAATCCACCATATTTGAGTTAAATAATTTATAAAAAACCTATTATTACCAACAGATACCACACACCTCCAAAGACTCATTTGGTAATCACAGAGTCACCTACTAGGGTAGAGACATAAAGAAAAAAGTTCAAAATAACCTTGGGACCAACCAAAACACATAACCACAAATGGGGTTACAAAAAAAGAAGACCCTAAAATAAGTAATCTATACACACTACCAAGAAAAGAGTTTTCAACATACCAGTGTCGGTATCAATAGATACCATGGACTCCCGAGGGATAGTAAGAACATTAAGATGATCCTGACCAATGTTGGAGCTTGTTGTAGCATCCAGTACCATATTTGCCCAAGCAGCAATCCTTATGGAATACTCCCAAGGGATATGGTCCAATTGATCACAACCAAAACACCAATTCCTCGCTTTATCGCAACAACCACAGTGCGACCGACCATAAGCTCTACAAAGAGGATAGGATGATGAAAACTGGGCTCTATTAGTCGTAGATTGGGCATAAAGTGCCCTAGAAACATGATCAATCTGAAGACACTTACCTCTCAATACATTCGGGTAAAGAGCATAAGCCATAGAACATGATTTAGGACTCACCCAACTCTTTTTTGGGAACTATTTACCACCATGAGTTGGGCTAGATCCATCCTTATTATCCTCGAGTGGAATAGGTAAGTTTCCACTGATGTTAGATCGTTGAGAAGACATGATCAGCAAGATGAACCAAAGATAATTTAGTGAAGAGTTTAATATATTAGACTCCATAGCCCAAAAGTAGAATAACTAAGAAAGTAAAACAATCCTAGATGCCTCATAGCCTCCTGATTATAAGTGTGGTGCATGAGACACCCATAAGCAAGACTCCACTTGACACAACTTGTAGACACCCTATGACACCAAAGCCTAAAGCTCTGATACCAACTTATCATGACCCGAACTAGGTCCTAGATGTAATGGGCAATACCAAGCTTAACCAAGATTGAGAACCACCCCCGTTACCTAACCCAACCACCAAATGCTTACCTTGAGTCAGTTGAATTCCAAATATATAACAAGATAGCATATTTATCCATGTGGTGACTTTGGGATGATTTTATAATTGAAACCAATCGAACCAAGTCTAACCACCCAATAACCAACCAAACCAATAAGAAAACCCTAAGCCAAAACCAATTATAATAATCTAATATATGTGTATATATATACGACCTAACCAATCCGTACCATACCCAAGACTATAGTTATCCATACAAAGCCTCTAAACCAACTAAAGAGTACCTAGTTAGTACATGCCCCCGACATTTCCATAAACCAGGTCTACCAAAGACAAAATGCATAAAGTAATCGATGACATAAAATAGATGCCTTCCAACTATGGAATTTTACCAATTTAATCCAATCGCTGATCCCAAATCCGATCTCTAAACAAGAGGAATAGAATGGCCGAATCCCGCATAGCATAGGTATACAACCACCAGTAGATGGATTAGTGGGTGAACATTAGCACGTACTCAGGATAAGGATAAAATAATGATAGTTGTAAAACCAAGTAAAACCAACCATATGCATAAAACCATATATATATATAAGTCCTAGAAAAGGGAACCAGGTTTAGCATACCTTTAAAACCATTAAATAGGCTATGTAGCTTTGTCGTCCTAAGACACCCATGGGTTATATAGGTTCAATTCCTCCTGCTGAAAGGGTGCTAGTGTGTGTAGCTGGACAACTAGGGAAGTATCTTATTAGGATGACTCGCACATCCCCTAATATAAGGTGTGACTTTATACACGTGGTCTACCAATATCAACCTTATACCAACAAATATTGTTTTCCAATTTTGGTCCCCCTAGGACCTCTACCTTTCATGGCTTAGCTACACCTCCCACTTTAATGCCTAATTAAAACTGTTTCCTAGCTATCCATTTACTATTGATTAACCAAGTCCATTTAGTAGTGGTATCCTTATACCAACCATACTTGCAAGTACTCTCCATAGCCAACCACATGTAGGTATAGGGGACCCTCAAGTGCCCTTCCAATTACCATATTAAATCTACTTGGTGGAATATATACCTTACAAGCATAACTATTTAGCTATTTACCCTTTCAAACTATTTAAACCAATTACATTTATTCATTCACTTAAGGGATTTCCATGTATCCCATAAGGTTTTAAAAATAGACCAATCATGACCACCAAAACCTTTACCTTTTAAAGTATTCCAAACTATTTAGACGATGCCAAACATTTAAAGCATTTATATCATTTCAACCATTTAAACCATGTAAAACCATCCAAAACTATTTAGAGTTCCATTACCAAACCAAACCATGCAAGAGTTCTAATAAAAATTCAACAATAGAGTAAAAACATTTTTTGAAGCATTTTATCAAACATGTTGAGGGCATACCTTTACCAAGACCAAAACCAATGCATAAACCACCATAATTAAGGTTACTAAAGACACAATTGTCAAACCAGAACCAACAACCAACCTCATATGCAACCTATTTCCAAAAACATGTAAAAAAATATAGTTTAAGCGAATACCAAACCATATACATCAAGATCCTCAATAATATTTCAAAATCCACCATTCATGATTCATAAAGAAATATTTAAAACACAATGCACATGCCTTTTGTTTTAAATAACTATGAAGGAAGGAGTACATGCCTTTTACATGAAGATTCACGAAAAATTTTTTGACCTTTGAGCACTTTGAAGAACACTTGAGAAACCCTAGCCTCCAATTTTTCAAGACTGAGTTTAAGAGAGTATTTGAAGTGTTTTAATCCTCTAAATAGTGTTATGGAAGGCCATATAGGGTTATATAATGTGAGTACGAAATGTCTAAACTACCCTTGACTTAAAATTAAAACTATTCACATCAAAGGGTATGACTCCTCTTTACCATCCATATTCCAGGGTATGAGTGGTACCCCAACTTGTACCTAAGACCATGCCAAACCTTATCTACTACTTTCTATATGACTCTAACTCCCTTAAATCATACTCAAGGGTATAAGGGACTCCCCCAATCATACCCAACCAATCTTACCTTTGATAGATTATCCACGACTACTAAAACATGCTCTATATGACTTGCCTTAAATCACTCTTATATTCCTATATGACTCTTACCAAGTTGAGTCATACCATGGTATTTAGACAAGACCAATATACTACCTAGGGTATGAGTGAACCCTCAAGGCAGCTTATAAATTATATACAATAGTACGAGTGACTCTCTTGAGTCATAGCAAGTCCATGAGTTTAAAATGGTAGGGAATTTTACAAGGGTCCAAGTGTTGGGATGTTTCACCAGGGCTCAACTCTAAATCAATACATAAGTCAGTGTTTCAATTTAGAAGCATACCAGGAAAATCTTTGGGAAACACCTCCTGAAATTGTAACCCCACAGGGACTGACTCAATAGAAAGGACATTTTGTACTTACATCCCAGAGATATGCTAGAAAAATGATACACCCTTGGCAATTAACTTCTTAGCCCAAATAAAAGATATAATGGTAAAAAATTTAGTCTTATACACACCTTACTACTTTAACTTATCCATTTTGGGAATCTCTAAGGTCACTATCTTAGCATTACAATTTAAAATAGTACGATATAGAGATAACCAAGTCATACCTAGGATAACATAGATAACCAAGTCATACCTAGGATAACATTATAGTGAAGCATATCCAAGATTATCAAATCTATCCAAGTCTAAGAACCCATAAATAACATAAAACATACATAATAAACATGGGTCACTACCATAAAGCCTCTTGCCAGAGTAGACATATAAATAAGGATAGAAAGTTTTTCACAAATTAAGTCTAATTCCAAGGTAAATCTAGAAGATTCATAAGAATAAGTGGAACTCTGGATCAAATAAAATAGTAGCCAGTCTTAAATGGGAATATTACCTATAATAATAGTGTCATATGCCTTTGTCTCAATCTTTCCTAGGAAGGTATAACAATGAACCCTTTCATTAAGCTGCGTAACCTCTCTAGCAGGTTGTAATCTACCCTTTCCTACATTATCATTACCTTTCAATATGGTAAACCATATATTTTCCCTTGTCACCCTATCGATGACTCTTACAATTACTATTAACTCCATAACCTCTACCAGTAGGGACCACAACCTTAAAACCACCTCTACCAGAAGGGACTATGGACCTAGACTGCTTTTATCCCTATAACCCAGCCTATTGCTGAAGATACTCTTTCATTTAAAGTACCCCATAACATTAAAAGTATAAAGACCTTACTCAAGAGAAGATTTATTGGACAATAAATAAAACCCAATTGGCCACTAGTAATTGAGGCCTTTCGAATAGTACCTGATTGAAAACTTATAGAAGTTGGAAGAGATTACTAAATAGGATTAGTCGAATAAGTCTGATGTACATGAACGCTATAGTGAAAACCAAAAAAGTTACCCGCATTCTGGGACCTTTTTGCTAACACCTTGGCCTGACCAATTTGCTTTACCTATTCCACCTTATTCACATAATCAATAACCTCATTAAAGGTCCAAAAGATATATGAATAGATCAAACCTACAAGTTAGTATTTGGGACTTCATAACCAAGTAAATCCTCTCCTCTACTATACCAAGTAGTTGATTACCATAATTTAATGACCTTTCAGGTCATTTTTTATATTTTTTCTTATTTTTAGTTTTGGAGATTTCTATAGTTATCCTAAGTCATTTATGACTTGCAGGAACTAACAGTTCAGTTACAAGGCAATTCATTTAGTTTTTAGAGCAAATTCCCTATTTAGAAGTCTTTATTGGTTCCAAATGGCCCCCAGGCAAAAACTTTAGTCAAATGACTTTGAAAGCAAATTCTTACTATTCTAGTAGCCCTAGAATATTGATTTTAGGTTAGGTGGACTCTTGGTTAAGGTCATGAGGCACTCAAGCTCATTATGACCTTTTGGTTAGAAAGTTAAGAAGTTAGAAATTAGGTGTGGGACCATATTTCATTAAAACAACCTCAGATTGAAATTTTAACTGTGCCATTGAGTCTAGAATGCCAAATTTTATATGGTTACATAGTTCTTTTATTTATATGGGATTTTGATTAATATCGAGAGCTTGGTAGAGAATTGGAAATTTAAAAGTCTCAACTATAAATGGTGTACCCGTGATTGCGAACCAAAGGTTGCGATCAAGATACCCTTGGCAGGAATTAAGTGTTGCAATCAGGGTGGCATGTCACGATTGCAATTCATTAGTGCAGCCATAAAATATGGTGATCGCGAATATTGGGTCATGATAGCAATACCCAAACACCTGGTATGGGTATGAATAGACCCTCTTTTCATGATTTTTCCCATTTTTTATCTGTTCCAAGAGAGCTAAAACCTTAATTAGGGAGATATCTTAAAATTAGAGATTGTGGGTGATTTAGGAGCTTTTCTAATACTTATTTATGCTATTATCTTTTAATTTGTGGTAAAATTTCACCTTTTTCATGGTATAATTACCATTTCTAGTTCAAAAATCCCAAAACTTTGGGGGCTAGATTTTAGCCCCAAATTACCTCAAATTTCACCCCTTTTTAGGGTAATGATTCCTTGGGCATGAGGTAACATTGGGTTGGTTTTTGAAATGCAGTATCCGTAAGTGGAACCCTCATAGGATTTTGGTAAGATTTTTGGATCCAAAGCACAAAGGTGTAATATGGATATTATTATTCTGGAATTGATAAGTAGACTGTGATTTTGATTGTTTGGCATCTTGTGAAGCTTCTAAAAAGAGAAAAATGGCAATTTAGTGGATCTTTTAAGCTTTCTTCGATGCTTAGGTAGGCTAAGTTTTACCCCTAGTTAGATTGAGCTAATTCATAGTATGTTTATGATATTGTGTTAGATTTGAGATTAGTTTTAGGTGTTGGTGTGTTAAATTGCAATACCTAGGATTAGTTGGATCATTTAGGCTATTTTAGACATCGTTTTGGGTATGATTAACCTAGTTAACCATACCTTAGGTAAAATTGTCCTTGTGAACCTATGATTAGGCTCGAAATGCTTTAGTTACAATTAAAATAAGTAGATTACCTTAGTCACTTGAGTTTATGATGGATTTGACCTTAGTTGTCATTCCTTAGGTGGAATATACTTACTTGTTCCCTATTGGCAGAGATTACTATTCTAGGGCTATTTATGGCTTATTCATTATCTAATAATTGATTTAGATACCTTATCCTTGTTTGGGCTAGATATTAATTGGTAAAGTATTTCAGAGATTTAGAAGTGGACTCTTGACCCACCATAGGCCAAGACTCGTGTTAGTTATTGAATACCTTTTATGTAGTTGTATGTACCTAGGAAATATTTATTTATGGTGATTTGAGATTCCTTGGTAATTGATAGTTATGATGATTTGACTTAGGGAGTAACACTTACTAGTTATGCTATGAATAACTTAATAATTAAGCAAATGATGTGCTAATGGAGTATGCTATTGAAGAAGAACTTGATTTTGTTATGGATTAAGCCATTCTTTAAGCTATGGATTGGGCTATTGATTTTCCTTAATACCATGTTTATTGATTATATTAGAAATTATGCTATTGATAATATGAAAGGTCATGCTTATTGCCTATATTAGAAATTACTAATTATATTATCACTATCCTATTGATTATGCTAAAGATAATATTTATTGACTAAATTAGCAATTATGCTAATGATTATGCTAAAGATCATGTTTGTTTATTACCTTAGCAATTATGCTATGGCTTATGCTAAGGATCATGCTTACTTAATATGTCAATAATTATACTATTAATTATGTTTAGGATCATGCCTATTTATTATGTCAGCGATTATGCTATTGATTTTTCTAAGGATCATGCTTCTATTAGAATTACACATTATGTTAATAATTATGCTAGTGATTATGCTATTTAATACTCTTATGATTTATTTATTGTCCATGATAATAATGATATGCTTAACAGTATAAGTCTAGATATTGCTTATCCTTTGAATTGTACAAAATCGATTCAAGTCTTGAGAATAATGATGATATATGTTATTGATACCCGATGTAAGTACAAAGGATGGATATGATTTTGATGATGGTATTAATGGTTTTAATGATGACATTGATGTTATTGGTGATGATGTAGAGGTTTGATATTGGCTATGGTATTTATGATGATACTTACAAAGTTATTATTGAACACCCTACTGATTTGAGTTTGGATAGACATATTATATTATGATGAATACCTATTGTGATATAGCGATATCGGGGTGTGACATTGACAATAGTGATTCTAGCTAAGTAAGAAAATGAGGAAATAATTATAATGTGACATGATATGAATTGACTAGTTGATAAATAATGTATAATGGATAACTAATGATTAGTCAAAAAATAATTATTAAATTGATAAAGGATGATTAGATGATATATGAGGATTAGTTGTTACATGATGGTTAGAAGAGAGATATTGATTTATTGATAGATAATGACCATAGACAATTAACGGTTAGTGTGCCATAGAAGAATACCAGTTGTATCATAAGAGTTTGTAAATAATGGTGGTGGGTTATACTATCTTGTTTGTACCTTCTAGGCTTATGAGGGATTGTGATAGGTTATTTACTCTTCCACACTAATTGACATATGGACCCTAATTTTGTAGCTATGATTGCATTTGTTGATGCCTTATGTTATGTTGTCATTCTATATATTAGCTTATTTATGCACAATAATGATTTGGAGTTGATTAAGGTTCATCTCTACCTTGAATTTATGTCTTATTTTGTCATACTTATATCTTGATTTAGCTCAGTCTGTCAATGATGCCTACTGAGTACCCATTGTTTTGGTACTCATACTGCATTTTTATATCTTTTGATGTAGATTTGAATACTAGTTACCGTCATTGATCGATGTTCGTGCTGTGTTGATTTTCAGAGATAATGTGAGCTCTTGGAGTCAGAGTTTCCTAGTTCCCTCTATCTTTTATGTTTAGCCTTTTTTTGAGACAAATTTAGTGATTATTTTAGAACTTCAGTTGTATTATTATTAGCTACTCTTGTACTGGCTCTACCAGGCCGTGGGATGGTTTTCTATGTATTGACTATATTACATCTATTTTAAGTGTGTAGTTTATTTGAAGTTGTGTTGTTAATTTTTGCCTATGTGTGGCATTTTCCACTGAGTTATACCATTGTGTTTAGCTGTAATGACCTAATTTTTTTGAATCGAAATGTCACATGGTGCTCATGATCCCGAAGGACCACAATCCAATCCTTTACTAATATCTGTACATGAACATTGCATAATATAAATAATAAGTATGGAAACTAGCCATAAGGTTCAAAACATCTAAAAATACTCAAAATTGAAAATTGAATACTGGTACACCTATCCAAAAAGACTCTAAACTATCTGAACTGTGGAGTTGATGGGATATGTACCCAACTAACTCCATCTAATGAAGATAAACTAAGTTTCATACGATAATAATAAAAATAAGGATCATCCTCGACTGAAGAGGACTCACTGCTATGTCTACTGCTGTTGACTGAGACTGAGCTGCTAAGGGTACTTTGGATCTCGTGCCTCTAAACCTATGGTGTCAAATAAAATACCATAGCGCAAATGCGTCAGTACGGGAATGTACCGAGTATAAAGATGAGGTAAGGCTAAATGTAAGAGCTTATGCATGAACAATTACATAGATGAATAATCATGAGAGTACAAAATGAGAACACATGCATGAATGCACAAACCATAACAAAAATCATCATGAATCAAAGTAATGAAACTCGAATACTGGTTTACTTTTATCCGACCTCACTACTAATGCTTGAGATACTAAAAACTGAATCATCTGATACTGATAACTGAGTACTAGAGTTGAGATTAGTCTTATCTAGCAAGTGATCTCAAAAACTGATGATACTGAAACTGATTAACTGAATCTACTCATATCAATGACTGAATTCTGAGTTTTCTACTCTCAACTAACTTAATTGGAGATCAAACCTCTCTAGCAGATAATTCTAGAATCTACTATCAATGATAAGAAATGGTCATATCTGATTCTGACAACAAGAATACTCAACTGAATCTGAGATTGAGATCATGCCTATCTGACTGGTGATATCGGGATATGATACTGAGATTACTCAACTGAATATGAGAATGAGTTCAAGCCAATCTGATGAGTGATCTCTAAATTTGATAACAAAAATACTGAACTGAATCTGAGACTGAGATCAAGCCTATCTGATGGGTGATCTCAGGATCTAATAATGAGATTACTCAACTAAATCTATGACTGAGATCAAGCCTATCTACGAGTGATATCGGGATCTGATAATGAGATTACTCAACTAAATATAAGACTGAGATCAAGCCTATCTGATGGGTGATCTTTAGATCTGATAACAAGAATACTCAACTGAATATGAGACTGAGATCAAGCCTATCTGATGGGTGATCTCGGGATCTAATAATGAGATTACTCAACTGAATCTAAGATTGCAATCAAGCCTATCAGACTAGTGATCTCGAGATCTGGTAATGAGATTAATCAACAGAATATGGGGTTGAGATCAAGCCTATCTAACCGATGATATCGGGATCTGATAATGAGATTACTCAACTAAATATGAGACTGAGATCTAGCCTATCTGATGGGTGATCTATAGATCTGATACTGAATAACTTTATATGGGACCAAGCCTATCTGATGGGTGGTCCATGAATCAATTGAACTATCTGAGTTCCTCACTAAGATAGATGACTATATCTGATAGTCCTGATTTCTAAAGATTCATACTGAAACTGCAATTGTGGGAAGTAGTCACTTAACCGACATGCCCCAAATCTCAACTGGTGGGGTCCAACTTGTAACCCCATCTGGAAGGGTATCAATACCATGCCACGCATAACGACCTCTCTGGTCAAGCCTATCTGACGGGTGACCCTTGTAGGAAATCAAGCCTAAGGTAATATAATAGTCAAGCCTATCTGACGGGTGACCAGCCTTTCCTAGCGGGTGACTCCTGTATCCTATGCTGGCTATGTAGTTCTAAAGTTTAGGGATTGCTCCTAAAAACTCTTCCTCTCTCATGGGGAACCGCCATCCCTACCCTCGCTCGGTGCTAGCTCCTACTCCCAACTGAAAGACTCAAAACTGATTCTTAACTGAATACAAACTAAGCTAAACCTGATACTGATCATGTTTCTCGAATGATCTGAATGAGTTAAGATGAATTCAATTGGTTCAGTATCTAACAAAATACTACTGAATCTCATTATCTGACTGAATGACAATGAGCTTTGTATAGATTACTCGGTTACTACAGAGGTCAAAACTGAACTCTTGAATACTACTAGATCTAAGGTGAGTACAAAACTGAGGCTAGATTACTAGCGATACTGAGACTATGGATATTACTGAGTTTACTTAAGTTCTGTATCTGTCTGAGAGTACAGAGTTCTATAACTCACTGAGTTCTGTGAATCTTCGCTTGACTGAGATTATCATGAAAACTAATACGGGCTCTAGACTGTAGCTAAATTTTCGGGTATAAATACCCCCAATACTCAATAACATAAAAGTAAAGCATAACCATTCTTGAATTATCAAGACCATGGACATTCATTTACCATCACAATCACTACAACATCTCTTCAAGCATTTGGGAATCATGAAAATGTGATAGTATAGAGAGACATGCTATTGGCTCATACTCCATTCAACAATATCTTACATAAAACACTTAGCATGTATTAAAGTCTTATCATGTGTCAAAGAGCACATAATTGGGGAATTCCATGCTATCATGTCACAATTCATTCACTAAGGCTTTTCAACAAACACTTGGCATGCATGGTCTTGCACACAATTGGGGATTTCTAATCAACATGCTAGAATGACTCTATTTCCTTCACATAGGCATTTTATCAAACGTATGGGGAGTATTCTTTGCTTATTCAACAATTCCTACACTTAATTGACTTTAACACACCACTTAACAAGCAACTTGAAGAGGGTTTATCATGAACATCACATGAATATCATATACTAGGGTCAAAGCTTGAAAACCTTGTAAAAAAACATGAATCACGACTCAATAATATCATGAACATCAATTTCAACTCATATGAATCATGAAAACTTATAAACATAAAAGCTTTGAAATTTAGAAAAGGGTTCTTGAGCTTCTTGGATGAAAAGGACCCAAGAATCAACATTTGCATACCTTGGTTTCTTGATTCTTGAAAAGTTAATAGAGGAATCTTAATGATTGGGATCTTGATTTAGGAACCCTAGCTCTTGTTCTTGAACAGCTTTGAGAGAAAATTAGAATTTTTAGGTTAAAATGAGGCTAAATCCCGTGTTAATAAGTATATATAGGGATAGCAAAATGACCCTTTTCACCGCTAGAATTAAGCTAAAAAATTCTGATTTTACATGCTGGCGCGACGTGGTGGAATCGCGCCAGCTCACTGGAAGTTTGACAATCAAAACACTGCTTGATGGCGCAACAGAGTGGAAATTGCGTTGCCACCTTGGTTACGAACTGGAAAAGCACCGCGATGCGGTGGAATAGCGTTGATGAACTAAAAATTAACAATTCTAAAATTAAGGTTTGGTACAATATGCCATAATCACGGAGCCTCACTGGATTTTGATGATTGCCATTTAGGCTAGATCCGTGAGGCGCTAAAGTTCCTGGTGGCACACCGTCTCACTAAAATAGCTCTAACTCTTTGTCCGAGTGTCAGATTTGGGTGAATTTGGTAGTGACAAAAAACTTATTCAATTCTCTACATTCAAAAAAGTCGATATCATGGAAATTCAATACGGTTTAAAATGATTCTCAATTGGAAAGATACTTCTCAACCTTTTATGGTCGTATTAACACTTTACTGAACAGACTTTAAGGCTCAGACTATGAGAGAATTTTGCAGGGTCTTACATTATCCATGGGATATGATTTGTCTTTACTACTAGTATGAAATAGTTGGTTCCATCATGACTCATAAATTAGGTCATGCCAAATTAGTATCAGATCCAGCTTTCACTGATATTGTGGTACAAAAAAAATGTCTAGTAGAGTCCTATGGATCAAAATGATGAAATCTGTTTCCTATTCTTCGGAGGCTATGGGACATTCTTAGTAGTTCTTCACTTTTTTCACTCATTTCATGCTAAGAGTATGAGTTAGATTATAGAAAATTTCTTTGACTTCACACTTTTGCAGATGGCTAGGACACTTGCTACTGCTACACGCGATGAGGGTCTCGAGACCTAGCCTAGGTATTCTTCTCTTGTTCGTGGGATGGTCCAGAGGTTTTGGATAGACACGATATTGTAGACACCTAATTTTGTCCTTCTCCAGTATTACTTTTACTTATTTATCATCTTATCCTATCATGTACCCTCACCCATGTGATTACACCCCACAAAAAAAATAAAAAATAACAACCCTTAAAAAAATTCCAACAAATTTTATCTTATTTTAATCGTCCTAGCAACATACCCCTATCTCCTTCCCTACTCACCATCTTACACCCCCTACCCTACCCTACTACTCTACACTATCTTACTGTTACACATCATACAAAGGGATACAAAATTCAACGACCATAATACTAAAGAGAAAAGGGACCCACAGTTATATACAATATACAATTCTCATAAATAGGGATGGGGCCCACAGGGAAATACACACTTCACTGATATTTTTTCATCACAACAGAAACAACACCATCACCACACAATTCCATAGGCATACATACATAGTCAGCAATAATAAAAGGGGAGAGCTCAAAATTCATGCATAAGAAACAACCATTAACACACATTTTTACGCACGAAAAATCACATACCATACACGACAAACCTCACTAATCCTCATAGAACATCACTCTTACACACAAAAAATAGACTACTAAGTCATAGAGACATATACCCACGCAACTTACCGGAAATGTATACATGCACAGCTGATCGAAAATTCATATACACACCGGTGATTAGAGAGAGAGAGAGAATTGAGAGAGTGAAGTTGAGAAAATAGGTACTTTCTCCAGTGGGTTCTCACCGGAGATCCGCCCAAATCACTATCCCAAAATATCAACAGCCACGGCTTGGCCACTGTTTTGACAAAACTCATTGAAAAACACCACCACTTGCTCTAGTACAATCTAAAATCCCATCAAAAGTTCATTCCTCTTATTCTCGGTTAAATATCACTTGCTAACATCAATTTTGGCCATTAAATTATTATTTGGGGTTGTGGCCTTCTTTTTCTTGTTGGTTTCAGTTTTGGGTATTTGTTTGGGTTTCTTTTTGTAGATTTTGATTCAGGTTCGATTTTAGGTCTATCGCGAGTGAAGTCTTCATAATTGATTTGGGATTTGAGGTTCGGTATTCATCGAAGTTTCAGAACAACTCCTTATTCCCTTCATAAATCTATCGAAAGTATTAGGAAGGTCTAATTCTATCTTCTTTCCCTTTAATTGTAACATAATCATGAATAATTTGTGTGTTTGGCATGTTTGAATCTTAATTCTATGTTGATTGATGTTGGACATGAAAAATTGGATTGGTAATTAAAGAATTAGTTAATTGATTGGAGAATGAGTGCAGGAAGGATTGGTCTCGATAGAAGTAAATTTAGATAAATTTTGATTCATTGATGATGTTGAATGTGATAGAATCATCATAGGTCAAGACGGTTTGGCAAATATTAGGTTCGGGTAGGCAAATTTGAAGCTTGTTGGTTGTTGAATATGGAATGTTTATTGAATGATTTTGTTTTTCTCACATTTGGAAAATGTATTTATTTATCCAGGAAATGCCTTGTGGTCATTTGTATTTATTTATCGGGGAATGCCCCGATGTATTATGTATGCAAAGAAAGTTCGAGATGAAGGCTCGAGGCATCGGGTAAAGCATGGGAGCGTAGTTCAGGATTGGATAGGTTAGAATAGGATTTATTTTTCACATTTTTATTTTTGGACTGTATAATAGGACTGAACACTATATTTTGGATTTATTTTATTTTGTGTGTTGATTGATTGTTTTATGTGTTTTTGCATGGTTTATACATTTGTAATGTCAAATTAGCCAATGTGCTCCACCAACTGACTATAGTCGAACAATGGGATCAAGGGGTGCCTAACACCTTCCCCTCGGTCAACAGAATTCCTTAACCGGAATCTCTATTTGTAGATCATTTTTAAAGAGTCAAAATCATTTTTAAAAAAGGATTTTTAATGGTGACTTGGCACACCGGATTATACTAAGTGGTGACTCTAAGTCTAAATTTAAATAATCCTTTTTGAAAGAAAATTTTCATTTTTTGTCACTTTAATAAAAGCCCTTTCGAAACCTTAAAATCCAATCTTTTTGGAGTTAAATAAGGGGTGTGATAGCTTTGATGACTCTGTTGGGGATTTCTTCAGAATTCGAGCTTATTTTTTGAGTTGTATCGGCTTTGTTTGGCATTATGGGTGTATAAGCATTGTTTGAGTTATTATTTGTGTTACTGTTATCATTGTTGTGCATCTACGTGCTCTTTGTTTATAGTTTTTCTTTATGATTTACCACTTTATATCTGGTATCATGTGCATAACTCAAGTTATTCTTTCTGCAACAAGTCTGTAGTACACGTGTGTACATGACCTATAGTTGAGTCATCCTTATTTTAGGAGGGGGGAGCTGTTAGGTTGTATGGAGTAGGTGGAAAGGTGTCACAACCACTATTGACCATACGCTCCCCTAAACAGCATTGTTAGTGAACCCCAGCATAGGTCAGCCTTTAGGTCATGCCTATATACATCGTAATGAGACCTACCGGGGTCCACTTGGTCCTTTGTAGGAGACTCACCTCTAAAGCATCCCTGCGTGGTAAATATTGCATCTTTGAGGGTAGCGTAGTCATTTGACGGACTGATTTGGGGAAAAATATATGTTAGAAGTAAAGTGTGTAGACAAGAAAGTGCTGAAAAAAAAAGAGAAAAAGAAAAGGTGAGCAAAAAAAAGTGTTTCGTAGTTTGTTTAGAGTTCTTTATGGCTTTCGTTTTTCACAATTTAAAAATCCAAAAAGATTTTTTTACCTTTTGCACTCATTTCCAGAAAAAATCCAAAAAATCATGAAAAAGATTTTTCTTGTCTTTAGTAAGCATTCACCATTCGAAAACTCAAAAAAGAGTTTTTTACAATAGTACGTTTTTATAAAAGTAAATTCAAAATTGGTAGAATTTTTGTACATTTCATATAATGAAAATACCAAAAAGATTTTTATTCATAGTTGATGGTGTTAGTTCTACGTGAAGTGTCATTTTGAAAACTCAAAAAAAAATTATTAACGTTGTTTGTCATTTGTTTGTGGTTGTGTCGCTGAGGTTAGGATTCAGTCAGTTGTCTAATCTTTATTTGTCTGAAGCCCTGAAACAAGTGCTTCCACCTCCTGCTCGCCCAAGTTGGCTGCAATAATAACGGGTAGCGTGTTTCCATTGCCCAGAAATACGTACCTTAGATGCTTTAGCAGTTTTTTAAATTCCAACACCAGTGGCTCTTCAATGGATGGTTTCGTACTATTATCAAGATCAATATCTAGCTTTTCCAATCTGGACGAACTACGCACCCCTGATTCTCCTCTTTCAGGAGTGAGATATGTAGGCAGCCTATTGTTGGTTTGGGGATCTTATTTGAAAAATTCAAAAAGAATTTCTTCACTCTTTATTTAGAGTAAGTGTTTCATATACATCTTTAAAAGAAAACTGCAAAAGATTTTCCTTTTGTAGGTTCAAGTTTCATTTTCATATGAAATTCAAAATTGAAAACCCAAAAAAGATTTTTCTTTGGTAATCATAGATTTCATTTTGTATAGGGATGTTAAAGATGAAAAATTCAAAAAGATGTTCGTCAATTCTTTTGACAAATTGTTATTTTCTTTTCTTCTTAAAGTTTCAAGGAATAGAAAAAGAGTTTATTTGGCCATTTTGGCAAGACTCACGAACTACGCACACCTGATTCTCCCCTTTTTGAGGTGAGATACGTAGGTGCCCTTTTAGGGTTCGATGATCTTTTCAATAAAAAAAAGGGTCTTGAAAAATTGTTGAACTTTAACACGTTTGCTGTCTCTTGTCCAGTTAGTTTAAGGTGTTTGGTTTGAGGCATTTTTGATCGTCCTCCATATTGCACCAAGTCACAGAGAAGGTTATGGCTAACAACGATACCAAGTTTGTTGTCACTAATCTGATAGGGAGTTCTGGAAATGATAATTTAGGATCTAATGAAGAGATTCAGAAATTAAGGCAACAAATGATAAAACTGCATCGAGCTTGGGCTAATGGGTTGTCACCTCCTCCAGTTCCCACTGATAATCTAGAATATATTTCAAGCTTAACTCCCGTGTCAGATGCACAATTTCCCATTTTTGTTGATATGGCACAACATGCATCAGGATCGACTCCAGAGCAACAATATCCAACCATTTCCAATGTAAATTTCCTCACTCCCCAATCAAGACTACCACATACTCGACTCCACCTGCTGTTCATGCTTTTGTGGTGCCCCCACCTAAAGCTCCTATTGTTGATGTTCATCCATAGGTTGTCCTCCCCACTCTACAAGAGAGCCTGCATTGAATATTACTGGTGATCAGCGTTACACTTCCGAGCCTACATTCAAGTTGACTGGTCTTTACAGTGACACTAACCCACCTGAATTTGCTCCTAACACAGAGAAGCCTGTTATGACAGAAGATCAAGAGGAAATAACCAAAAAATTGAGAATTTTGAAATTGGCTATAAAGAACTTGAAAGGACTTGGGGGTTACAAAAGTGTCTCATATAAGGACTTATGTTTGTTTCCAGGTGTCAACCTTCCTCCTGTCTTTAAAATGCCAAAGTTTGAGAAATACGATGGACATAGGGATCTAGTAGCGTAGTTGAGACATTATTGTAACCAATTAAGAGGCACTGGAGGCAAAGAAAAACTGTTTATGACTTACTTTGGTGATAGTCTAGATAGGGTCTAGCCTCAGAGTGGTTTGTTAATCAAGATATTGATAGGTGGAATAGTTGGGATGATTTAGCTAATGAATTTGTGCAACAATTTCAATATAATATGGAATTAATCCCTGACAAAAAATCCCTAACTAGTATGAAGAAGAAAAATACTGATAGTTTCAAAGAGTATGCAATCAGATGGCGTGAACAAGCTACTAAGGTGAAGCCGCCAACGAAAGAAAGCAATATAGTGGAGGTATTATTCAAGTGCAAGATGAAACATATTATCAACATTTATTACCTACGCTAGGCAAGCCGTTTATTGAGGTCCTTAAAATGGGGGAGATAATAGAAGAGTGAATTAATACTGGTCGCATTGTGAGTTTTACAACATTGAAAGCGACAGCTCAAGCAATTCAAAAGGGTTCAGGAAGTGTTGGGGAGAAAAATAATGAGGAAGATGCATCTACTGTTGTAGTTGGACAGCAGGAAAGGTCAAGAAGACCACGTCGTCGTCATTCTCAAGGCACAAACCCAAGTTTATGCCCAAGCTTTACATAATCACTCCTAAAATCCATTATACTCTACTCTTCTCCCTCCATATCCAGTATATAATGCATAGCCACATATTCAACCCCTATCTTACCCATAGTGGAACACACCAACTCCTCAGAGTCATCCTCTAACTCCATAAATATACCAAAACTCTTCTAAGCTTGATTTTCGATCCAAGCCAAACGATGAAATGAGGCAGAAGTTAAGAGATAGATTCACACTAATTGGAGAGTCGTATGCCAATTTATTTTAGAGATTATTAAAATGAGGCATGATCACTTCTCTCCTTGGATGCACTCTTAATCGACGTTCAAAAAGTTTTGATTCTAATGTATAATATGCGTATCATTCTAATGTTCAGGGACATAGTATTAAAGATTGTCGAGATTTGAAAAGAGAAATTAAAAAGATGATTCATGATGGATCCATTAAGGTGCAAAATATTGACAGTGAGGGAAACTGTAGTCATGCTGATATGCAAACCAGTGGCTAAGATGTCAGGCTGAGAAATTGAGAAGTCACCCCTCTTCCTACTAGGAAGAGGTCTAGTAGCTTGTTTTGTTTTATTTTCTATTGTCCGAACTATTTCAGGGTTTTATTTCAGGATCTACATTGTTTTTTCCTTTTGTCGTTTATGTTCAAACCCTTCTACTTTATGTTTCAACTAAATGAAGTATCCCATTTTTCTTTGTGTTTTAAATATGTGTTGTTTGTTTGTTTTTTTACATAGTATATTTTATGTTGACTCTAGTGATATGACATTCCAGTGAATTTTTTAGCCAGATCTTAAAATCCAATTAAACCATGAAACATGGAATCAGAGGGCTAAAGTTAGATAAACATCTGAGAAAATAGGTAGAGTGCTGAGACATTTGGTGACAAGTTAAAGCCTTCTTTGAAAATTAAGGCAATTATTTTGAGAATCACAAGAATAACTCGGCCATCAATTGAAAGTCATGTCTCAATTAGGTCAAACAGTGGCTGCGTGATCCTATATCAAGAGGAACAAAAAGAAATCAGCTCCACAAAAGCATGAATCATTCGATGTGAAGGATGCATAACAAAGGTGGAGTGGTATGCTGGACAAGTATAGAAGAAGAAGTGACACATATGTTCAGTTTAAGTTAGTGTTGTTAAAGTGTCACACATGATCTTTATCTCCCATTTTCAATTGCATGTTATGTCCTTTCATTCTCAAGGATTGATATGATGAAGGCATTTCATTCTGCTATCCAAACATTGTGTCATCCTTTGTTTAACCCATTTGATCCTATTTTATTTTATTTTATTTCATACCCCTATTTTGGAATCAATATAGAGTCAGTAAAATTCAAAAGAAAAGTGTTGAGCAAAAGAATAGAGTCAGAAAAAAAAGAAGAGAAAAGAGAAAAAACGTGTCCAAAAAGAGAAAAAATAAAGAGAAAGTGTCAAGAAAAAAGAGTTGAAAAAAATCCCCAAAAGAAAAGAGTCAATAAAAGTCAATGGAATAAAAAAGAAACTCATTATCAAGTAAAAGAACAAGCTTCTAGAACTACGCGTGACCTGATTCTCCTCTCTCGGGAGTGAGATACGTAGGGTGCCCTACTCTGGGCTCGGTCCAACTAAATAAACAGTTTAGAATTGCCTAGTCAAAAGAAAATGGGGCATGAATTAATCCTCATTGTTTGAGTTGATTCCAAAAGTTGTAAATCATACCCCACTTCAGGTGTCGTTTAGGCCCCATGCCATCCTTTCTTTCTAACCCTATCCAAAAGTGAAGTTACAACCAAAGAAATACCTTCAGATCAATCTTTGAGAATGTTAAGGCTAAGCATGCAATGGATGTGATGACGGATTTTAGATACTACTTATCTTCCTTATCATAAGGAATTAAGAGAGAAATAAAAATGAGACAGTCTTATTGGTGAAAACCCTCATGGGCACCGTAAGATGATAGTAAGTTGAGAGAGATAAAAATGAGGAAGTCTTATCAATGAAAACCCTTACGGGCACTATGAGATGACTATGAGTTGAAAGAAATGAAAATAAGGGAATCTTATTGGTAAAAAACCCTCTCGAATACTATAATACAATGGTCAGGTGATAAAAGGAAATGAGAGAGGCTTGTTGGCAAAAACCCTTCAAGGCGCCACTAGCCAAATGAGGTCTCCGAATGCAATTGTCCTAAGAAAACAACTCACTTTCAGGGTCATTAACTCAACAAAAATTTGTGAGAGTTTTGGATAAAAAGATTAGGCAGTTTAATCCGATATGCATGTCATAATCATTAGAGTTGACTGTCATTTTCAGAGAAACTTTTCTTTCATCTTTTTCAATGGGGACATTCATTATCATTTCTTTCTTTTCCATAGTTATATTTTTATTTTTATTGAGTCAGTTATCCAAATAAAATCATTGCCATTTTTCTCTTGTCTTTGAGTTAAGTCTATGTCAAAACAAGTGAGAAAAAATTTCAAAACTGGCTACCATCTTCTTCAATTGTACAAACCAAGTCAGAAAGGCAAACGCATAAAAAAGACATGATTGTGAGCCAAAATGAGGCCAACAAAAAGTTTTGTTAAAGAATACGTCTAGGAAATCATGAAATACCAAGGTTCCAAGGGTTTTATTTGAGAAACATGGAAAAGCAGAGATGTTGTGTTTGTCTCAGTCACTCTTAATAGTTTGAGTTTGGTCAATGAAGAAGCAAGTCAATGACACAGGCTAATGGTTAGAAGCAAGGTTAAATGTGATGATGGAAAGAGCGTTTGCCACAAAAGCCAAAGCCATAAACCAGCCACCTTGTTTTTAAACTCACAACCTTTCTTTGCATGAAATAGGAACACAAGTTACCTTCAAATCAAGGATTTCAAAGCCTAAACATCAAGGCCTATAATTTCTCACTTTTACAAATGTAGGAAGCAATGTTGCTGCACAGGTTTGATAATTAAATCATGGTAAAAATTCATTATCTTATATCCCTCGAAGACAAACTTTCTTTTCCAGAGATTTTAGTTTTTATTTGCTGGGTGATACACTTCTCAAATTGAACCTTCACTCCTAGAAGACATACTTTCTAGTCGAGTTATTTCTCTTTGATTCCTATAAGACGTACCTTTTAGTCGAGTCATCCCCTTTGATTCTTATAAGACGTACCTTTTAGTTGAGTCATTCTCTCTTTATTCTTATAAAATGTACCTATTAGTCAAGTCATTCCGCTTTGATTCCTATAAGACGTACCTTTTAGTCGAGTCATTCGCTCTTGATTCCTATAAGACGTACCTGTTATTCAAGTCATTCCTCTTTAATTCCTATAAGATGAACCTTTTAGTCAAATTATTCCAAAGTCATTCCTCTTTGATTCCTATAAGATGCACCTTTTAGTCAAATTATTCCATTTGATTCGTATAAGACGTACTTTTTAGTCGAGTCATTCCCTTTGATTCCTATAAGACGTACCTTTTAGTTGAGTTATCCCTTTTGATTCCTATAATACATACCTTGTAGTCGAGTCATTCTCCTTGACGTACCTTTTGTTTAGGATAATTTTCTTTCCAGTTTTGATGTGATTTCAGGAGCTTACCCGAAGCACAGGGCGAATAAATGGAAAACAAAGCAACAAGGTGAAGAAATTGAAGGTTAAACAGATTGAAAAATAGCAAGTCAGGAGCCCGCCTATAGTAGAAAAATTGAAACCATAGCAACAAGTTGATGAAATAGTAATCAGGAACCCGCATGGAGAACAACATGAAGAAATTGAAAGGCAAGCAATAAGTTAAAGAAATTACAAGTCAAGAGCCTGCCTGAAGAATAGGGTGATGATGTAGTAAGTCAAGAGTCAAGAAAATCTACATAGAGTTTTTGTAATTTCATTTATGTTTTTAACTTGTAATTTTCATTTTTTGATGTAATGACAGAGATGCGGACCAAAACCTCGATGGAACCTTACTCGACTCTCCAACTCTATATTGTCCTTCTCTTTTCAATCCTTTAAGATACCCATGACTTGATTCTCTCATAATATGGGTAGGTAGGATATCCTAAATTAAGACTTGGTCTCCCTTCTTTCTTCTTTTTTATTATTTTTGAATAATGGTCGGGACAAAATTTTGTCTCGTTGTCTACTTCTTTGTCTGAAAACACTTCGTATTTACATTCAAAAAGGGAATGATGTATACACCTAATTTTGTCCATCTCCAGTATTACTTTTACTCATTTTTCACCATATCCTATCGTGTACCCTCATCCATGTGATTACGCCCCACAAAAATATAAGAAATAACAACCCTTACCAAAATTCCTAACAAATTTTATCTTGTTTTAATTATCCTACAACCTACCCCTACCCCCTTCCCTACTAACCATCTCACACCTCCTACCTTACCCACTACCCCATACTACCTCACTGTTACACATCACACAAAGGGTTACAGAATTCAAAGACCATAATACAAAAGAGAAAAAGGACCTACAGTTATATACAATATACAATTCTGACAAATAGGGGTGGGGCCTATAGGGAAATACACATTTCGCTGACATTTTTTCACCATAACAGAAACAACACCATCACCATATAATTCCATAGGCGTATATACATAGTCAGCAATAATAAAGGGGGAGAGCTCATAATTCATGCACAAAAAACCACCATTAACACATATTTATACGCACGAAAAATTGTATACCATACACTACGAACCTCATTCATCCTCACAGAACATTACTCTTATGCACAAAAAATAGACCACATAGTCATACACATATATACCCATTCAACTCATCAAAAATGCATACATGCACAGATGATCAAAAATTCATACGCACACTGGTGATTAGAGAGAGAGAAAGAGAATTGAGAGAGATTCAAGAGAGAAGGAGTGAAATTGAGAGTTGGCGAGAGTGAAATTGAGAAAATAGATACTTTCTCCGGTGGGTTCTCGCCGGAGATCCACCGGAATCACTACCCCAAAATACCAATAGCCACGACTTGGCCACTATTCTAATGAAACTCATAAAAAAATAGTACCACTGGCTCTAGTACAATCTAAAATCCCATCATAAGTTCATTCCTCTTATTCTCGGTTAAATATCACCTGCTAACGTCAATTCCGACCATTAAATAAACATTTGGGGTTGTGGCCTTCTTCTTCTTCTTCTTGGTTTCAATTTTGGGTATTTATTTGGGATTCTTATTGTGGATTTTGATTCAAGTCAAATTTTAGGTCTATCACAATTGAAGGCTTCATAATTGATTTGGGAGTTAAGGTTCGGTATTTGTCAAAGTTTTGGAACAACTTTTTATTCCCTTCATAAATCAATCAAAAGTATTTGGAAGTTCCAATTATATCTTCTATCCCTTTAATTGTTACATAATCATGTAGAATTTTTCTGTTTGGCATGTTTGAATCTTAATTTTGTGTTGATTGATGTTGGATATGAAAACTTTGATTAGTAGTTGAAGAATTAGTTAATTTATTGGAGAATGAATGCGGGAAGAATTGGTCTTGATAGAAGTAAATTTGTATAAATTTTGATTCATTGATGATGTTGAACGTGATAGAATCATGATAGGTCAAGCCGGATAGATAAATAGTAGGTTTGGGTAGGCAAGGGTGGGGCCCACAGGGAAATACACACTTCACTGACATTTTTTCACCTCAACAGAAACAACACCATCACCATACAATTCCATAGGCATATATACATAGTCAGCAACAATAAAGGGGGATAGCTAATAATTCATGCACAAGAAACCACCCTTAACACATATTTTTACGCACAAAAAATCGCATACCATACACTACAGATGTCACTCATCCTCACAGAACATCATTCTTACACACAAAAATAGATCACACAGTCATTGACATATATACCGATGTAACTCACTAGAAACGCACACATGCACAACTGATTGAAAATTCATACGCACACTAGTGATTGGAGAGAGAGAGAATTAAGAGAAAATTGAGAGAAATCAAGAGAGAAAGGGTGAAATTAGGAGTTGGCGAGAGTGAAATCGAGAAAATAGGTACTTTCTCCGGTGGGTTCTCACTGGAGATCCACCAAAATTACTACCCCAAAATACTAATAGCCATGGATTGGCCACTATTCCGATAAAACTCATCAAAAAATAGTACCACCAGCTGTAGTACAATCTGAAATCCCGTCAGAAGGTTGTTCCTCTTATTCTCAGTTAAATATCACCTGCTAACGTCAATTTCAGCCTTTAAATTGTCATTTAGGGTTGTGAACTTCTTCTTCTTCTTCTTCTTCTTGGTTTCAGTTTTGGGTATTTATTTGGGTTTCTTTTTGTGGATTTTGATTCAAGTCTAATTTTGGGTCAATCGTGATTGAAGGATTGGTAATTGATTTTGAGTCGAGGTTTGGTATTTGTTGGAGTTTTGGAACAACTCCTTATTCCCTTTATAAATCAATCGAAAGTATTCGGAAGGTCCAATTCTATCTTCTATCCCTTTAATTGTGACATAATCATGAATAATTTGTGTGTTTGGTATGTTTGAATCTTAATTCTATGTTGATTGATATTGGATATGAAAACTTGGATTGGTAGTTAAAAAATTAGTTAATTGATTGGAGAATGAATTCGGGAAGGATTGGTCTCGATAGAAGTAAATTTGGATAAATTTTGATTCATTGATGATGTTGAACGTGATACAATCATGATAGGTCAAGCTGCGTAGGTAAATAGTAGGTTTGGGTAGGTAAATTTGAAGCTTGTTGGTTATTTAATGTGGAATGTTTGCTGAATGATTCTCTTTTTCTCGCATTTGAAAAATGTATTCATTTAACCGGGAAATGCCCCGTGGTCATTTATATTTATTTACTGGGGAATGCCTCGACATATTATGTACACAAAAGAGATTCGTGATGAAGGCCCAAGGTATCGGGTAAAGCACGGGAGCATAGTTCAGGATTAGGATAGGTTAGAATAGGATTTATTTTTTGTATTTTTATTTTTGGACTGTATAGTTGGACTGAACACTATATTTTGGATTTGTTTTATTTTGCGTCTTTGATTGATTGTTTTATGGTTTTTTCCATAGTTTATACATTTGTAATGTCAAATTAGTCGATATGCTCCACCAAGTGACCGTGGTCGAACCACAGGATCAAAGGGTGGCTAACACCTTCCCCTCGGTCAACAAAATTCCTTAACCAAAATCTCTGTTTGCAGATCAGTTTTAAAGATTCAAAATCATTTTTGAAAAAGAATTTTCAATGGTGACTTGTCACACCATATTATTTCAAGTGGCGACTTTGAGTTTAAATTTAAATAATCCTTTTCAAAACAAAAGTTTCATTTTTTGTCACTTTAATAAAAGCCTTTTAGAAACCTTAAAATCCAATCTTTTTGGAGTTAAAAAAAGGGTGTGATAGATATGTTTCCCCAGCTAAGGGCCAGAATAAAGGTCCTCTACTGACCCTATTCTCTCTCTTGAGCAAAAAATTTTTTGCTTCAGCTAGCAGTGGGCTAGGGACCAGTCTAGGCTCCATCAAGATTTATTTTTGCTTTAGTGCTCAGAGATTCTTTGGTTCATATTTTGGGGTTAGTTGGTAGTGAACCATATGATAGCACACAATTTATAGATTAGAGTGGTATGGAGGTGGAGGAACAACCTGTAGCTGCGACTCTTAGAGCTAAGGATTTTCTTACGCGGATTGTTGCTCAGCTGGTAGTTCATCAGCCAGTGATTGCTCAGCCTTCTATGAATGACGAGGAGCAAAAATATTAGGTAGATTTTTTTATATTGGCTCCACCTAGGTTTTATGGATCTCCAGGAGATGATGCATATGACTTTTTTATTTTTTGTGAGAATAGGCTCTATAATTTAGGCCTAGTTGAGACTCGTGGTTTGGATTAACCACTTTTTAGTTGGACTTGGCTTCTCGTTATTGGTGAATATTTTATATGGATTATAGACCAAGTAGATCTTCTTCTTTGACTTGGGGTCAGTTCTCTGAGATATTCTTGGAGAAGTATATGCCTTGCAGCCTTAGAGATCTTCTATGAGATTAGTTCTCTAGATTGGAGTAGGGCTCCATGACTGTTGCAGAGTATGAGGCTTATTTTCATGAGTTGGATAGGTGCAACTTCTATTCTGGATACTGAGTATGATTAAGTTTGTTTCTTTATCAAAGGGTTGAGACTTCTCCTTCGTATGTCTGCTTAGAGTTTGGTTACCGTGAGTAGGTCTTTTGCTAAGGTTTTTGATCATGCTCAGGTTATGGATGATATAAATTATGAGGCATATGGGGGAGATAATAAGATACCTAGATATCAAGGTGCTTTTAATATGAGACATCGTAGTTCCCGATTTGAGGTAGCAGCTCTCATGGTTGATATCCTTGACATCCATAGTATTAGCCTCAAAGCTAGCTCAGTCGATCGATTCATGAAGCTCTTTAGATTATTGATGAAGGTAGGTCTAATCCTAAGTATTGCCCTAGTCAGGGTGTTGTTTAGTGTTCGAGGGGTTCATTTTATAGTTATTATTCAACTCAGGTGATGTGTTATAGTTGTGGAGCTCATGGTAACTATTAAAGAGAGTGACCTAGTCATGGGGTGATGTTCTTGCAGCACAGAGTGTTCCACCTATTAGGGAAGTCCATCCATCTTGTAGAAGTGGTTTGAATGGTCATAGGAATGGTCAGTAGGGTGATCAAGGTGGTTCTCAGGAAGGTAGGATAGGATTTTCACCAGGATCCCAGCCAGGTGGCAGGCGTGGTCAGTTATAAGTAGTACCTTCTAGACCCAAGGCCAAGTCTTTAAATGTTGTTGTTATAGGTATGATTTTTGTGTGCCGCCAGTTGGACTTTGCTTTATTTTATCCTGGATCCACTTATTTTTATGGATCTTCTTATTATGCTCTACGGTTAGAGTTATCCTAGGATTTATTATCTATTCCATTATGTGTATCTACTCCCATGGGTGATTTTTTAGTAGTGGATTGCTAGAAATGTTGATATTCATGCTGAACTTATTACTCTAGATATGCTGGATTTTCATTTAATTCTTGTTATGGACTAGTTGTCCCAATATCTTGTGGTCATAGATTATTTTTCCAAGACCGTTACATTATCCATACCCAGTATACCCCCAATTGTGTAGTAGGGGGCTATTATCCATGAGCTGATGGGGATTATTTCTTATCTATATTTTAGGAGACTTATTTTGAAGGGTTTTGAGTCTTATCTCGCTTATGTTCATGATTTTAGTGTGGAGAATTGCAAGACCCCACAAAATTTCTAAGCTTAATTCATCCTTTTAGGCTTGTCAAGGGGTCTCAGACTTACAAAATTCTAGCTAAGTTCCTAGACTTAGTTTATTTTTTGGCCTTCAAAAGTTGGCAATCTCATTTCATGACCTTAATATCCCTTAATGGTCCATATTTTTGTTGATTCATGATCAGAGAGGTCAATAGGTGTTCCCAAACGAGTTTTAGATTTTTTAGAACTCGTTTAGATCATGTTTGGTGTCCCAAAATAGTAGACCAACGCGATCTTAGTGCGCCGCATTGCCTATCACGTTGGTTAACATTGTTGTAGGGACTGCCAGGAAAAACAACTAAGGCTTGGCGCTATCAAGGAGCGACACGTCTGGTATCGCGACGATGCCATCGACGCACCGCATCGTCAATCATGTCGATGCCCAGTTTTTAATCATTAAATATCTGTGTCTTTAAGGGAAAAAGGGTCAATTTTCCTCCCCTCTTATATAAGCCTATAACACGAGATTCAGCTAGGATTCACCTAAATATAGTTATTTCTCTCAAATTCCCTCAAGAACAAGTCTAGGATTTTCAATTGTAGGTTCTAATCAAGAAGAGTCCACCGTTAATCTTCAAGACACTTCCATCTAAGATATGTAAAGTGTTGATTCATGGGTTCCTTTCACCCATGAAGCTAAAGAAACCCTTTCAAAAATATAAATTTTGAATTCCATGTTATGAATTGAATTATATCCATGTTTATGTTGTTATATGATTACCAAGTTGAAATCTTTAATACATATAATGAAATTATGTTAGCATGTGGTTGGAACTCTTGAATTTGAAGTGAGAAATATTGCCATGATGTATTATTTTAATGTTCATACCTAAGCCTTAAGTTATGCATGCAAGGTGTTTGCTAAAATTCCTAAGAGAATAAGAATTATGCTTTATGACTCAATTGTGACCAAATTTATGAATCCATGATTTACCCTCTTGTTCACAATGACCACCATGTTGTTGTTATGCATTGTAATAGTTTTTTTGTTGAATTCTCATGAGATTAGACTTATGAAATTATGACATGTTTATATGTATTCCTATTCATGTGTAAGCTTATGACATACAAATACTTCATGAAAATCTTCAAAGTTTGTACTATAAATTGTTGACTATGATCATATTCTCAAGAAGTGTCATGTCTTGTAATTTTCATGCTATCGACTCTTGGGAGTACTTGTACCCAACAATTTAGCTGTGTGCCTAGAGACAGTGTCAGTTTTATGATAATCTCCGCCATGCCATGATCAACAGTATTCTCAGTTAGTTTCAGAACTCAGTAGAATTTAGTTAGTTACATGACTTATGAATACTCAGTAATCTAATGAACTCAGTCAGCTAACAAAATTTAGTAACATTTTATCAGTCCATAGAACTCAGTAAACTCAATCTAGTTTAGTTCAGTATAATCAGTTGAGAATTTATTCAGTTGGGAGTAGGATTCAACACCAAGTGAACCCAAGGATGAGGGCACATACTGACAGCAGAGGGTATGACCCTTAGAAGCAATCCTTGCGTTCCATAACTATTTAGCCAGCATAGGTTGAGACATCATCACTGACAGTTGAGGGTTGATAAGGTGGATTAATACTGCCAATTGAGGGTCCCACCATTCTCCTTTAGGGACACTGCTAGATGAAGGTTACTCACAGCTTGTCCTTACCAGTGGCACGGTATTGACACCCTACCAATTGGGGTTATAGATTGGACCCCAACTCTATACAGAAGAGAGGCATGTCGGTTAGATGACTACTTCCCATAGTCTTAGTCTTAGTATCAGTAAAAGAACTAAGATAGTTCTTTAGATTTAGGACAATCAGATACAGTCACTCAGTTAAGTATGAAACTCAGCTAGTTCAATTAGAATCAAGACTGTCAGAAATAGTCACTCAGTTAACAGTACACCAGTTATAAAAAACTCATGTTATCAGTATTAAGACTCAGTAGTCAGTATTATCATGATCTCATTTACAGTTACATATTCATGCGTGTATTCTCACGTTCATGTTATTTTGTCAGTTAGTAGTGTTATTTCATATGAACCCCATGCATTCAGCCTACCTCACTTTGCATACCAGTACATTCATACGTACTAATGTATACTTTTCTTCTACGCTATGGTATTTTAGACCATAGGTTCGAACGCTTAAGTTTCTGATCGCACTTAGCTTCAGATTCAGTAAGAAACAGTAGATTTGCAGTGATTCCTCATCATTCGAGGATCACATGATTATTTCATTACTTTATTATTTCAGTTTTAGTAGGTGGAGTTAGTTGGGGGCATGTCCCATCAACTCTACAGTTTATCGATAATTTAGAGGCTTTCAGAATAGCATGTTCATATAGTGTATTTCAGTTTTGGTATTGCTACACCATAATTCTAGTTGTTATTTTTTATTAGATATTTGAACTTTGTGGCCTTTCAGCCTTTTTATTTTATATTTTTATATTATGCAATGCTCAGTTATAGATATTAGTCATGGGTTAGCTTGTGGTCCTTAGGGATTGCTAGCACTGTGTAGCATTTTGGGTATCAGATTTGGGGCGTTACAAACTTGGTACAGAGCCTAAGGTTCAATAGTTTCCTAGGAAGCCTTAAAAGCTGCATCTAGTAGAGTCTTGTGCATGGGTGTGTTGTGCGCCACTTTTATGTAAGGAGGCTATAAGATGTTTTAGGAATAGTTTCCCTTCTTTCAGTATTCATGTCATGGTAGTGAGCATGAGGTCAAATATAAATTTCAATCTAATCCGTTTCTCTTTTTTTTTTTGCTTACAAAACATGCCTCCTAAAAGAAGAAACAAAAATCAGTCAGCCCCTCAGCCCGTCCAAGTAGATTCCTTGGACGAACATGTTTGTCATGAAAAGTTCAGAGCTACATTCACTACTCTTGCTAATTCAGTTCCTACCTAAAATGAATAACCAGCTATTGTTCCTACCAATCCAGTAGCCAATTCAGCTACAGCGAGGATTTGGGACTTCACTTGAATGAATCCTCTATCCTTCTTCGAGTCTTAGTCAGATGAGGACCCTCAGGAATTCCTTGATTAGATTCAACTGAGCTAATAGCATATCAGTTGCAGGATATGGCTTACACATGATTCAACTAATGGAAGGTAGAGAGGGCTATAGATGAAGGGCCTATTGAGTGGGAGGAGTTTTCCATAATATTTCTAGATAGATGCTTTCCCATAGAGCTGAGAGAAGCTAAGGTGTTAGAATTTATCAACCTCAGGCAGGCAATATGACAATAAAAGAGTATTCTCTTAAGTTTACTTAATTACCTAGATACGCTCTTCATGTAGTGGTAGACAGCAGGGCTAAGATGAGTAAGTTTGTTTCTAGAGTGAATAATAGTATGGTAAATGAGTGCAGGTCCACGATGTTTATTAGTGAGATGAACATAGAAAGGTTTATGGTCCATGCTCAACAGATAGAAGAGAAGAAGATTAAGATGAGAGAGAAGCAGAATAAGAAAGCAAGGACATGTAGTTTTAACTTTGGTTAACCTAAGTCAGAGGGTGCAAATCATTCTTAGTTCTGCCTAAAGTCAACCCATCCATCTCCTTCCTCATCTAGTGCTCTAGTGCCAAAATTTAGAGATGGTAACAGGGATAGGGCGTTAGGCCCTAAACCTCAGGATAGTGTTAGCAGTTCCCACACTCATCCCCTTTGTCAAACTAGTGGCAAGAACTATCAGGGTATTTGCAGAGCTGGCAGCGACGTTTATTTTGGATGTGGCAAGTCAGGACATAGGGTTAGAGATTGTCCCCCGTCAGGATTTTAGGGTCTTCGCAACCATTCCTCAGCTCAGTCCGATCGCCCGAACCAGCAGAGTGCCACTTCCAGCGCCACCAGTGGGCAACACCCAAATAGACTTTATGCTCTTCAATCGCGATAGGATTAGGAAAATTCTCCTGATGTAGTTACTATGTTATAGATATTTCACTTACATGTTTATGCTTTGCTAGATCTAGGAGCTTTTTTGTCTTTTCTTATTCCTTATATAGTAGTTGATTTTGGAGTCAGTGTCGAAATTCTAGAAGAGGCCTTTTAATTCTATACCCCAGTGGTTAAAACTATCATAGCCAATCGGGTATACAGGAATTGTCTGATTATGATATCTCAGAAAGTCATTTTAACAGACTTAGTCGAATTAGAGATGACTGATTTTGATGTCATTCTCGACATGGATTGGATTTATTCATTTTATGTCATAGTTGACTGCATAAATAGAATTATCCAGTTTCAATTCCTGAATGAACCCATCTTAGAGTGGTAGGGTAGTACTTTAGCCTTCAGAGGTCAGCTTGTTTCCTACCTTCAGGCACGGAAAATGATATCTATGGGATATTTCTATCATCTTATTTGAGTTAAGGACACTAGTTTTGAAACTCCCTATAATCAGTTCTAGTAGTGAATGAGTATTCAAATGTCTTTCCCGAAGATCTTTCAGGAATTTCTCCCAAAAGGGAAATAGACTTCATCATTAATCTTCTTCCAGATAGCCTATATCTTTCCACTATATGGAATGGCACCAGCATAACTCAGAGAATTAAAAGAACAATTGAAGGATCTCCTAGATAAGGGATTCATTAGACCCAGTATGTCCTCGTGGGTTGCACCAGTCTTATTTGTGCAAAAGAAAGATAGTTGCCTTAGAATGTGCATTGATTACCGTCAGCTTAATAAAGTCATGGTCAAGAACATGTATCCACTTCCCTGAATTGATGACTTGTTTGACAAAATTCAGGGCACCAGTTACTTCTCTAAGATAGAGCTCAGATCAGGCTATCATCAGCTCAGAGTCAGAGAATGTGATATTTCAAAAGTAGCTTTCTGAACTGGGTATGGTCACTTCAAATTCTTAGTCATGTCCTTTGGTCTTACCAATGCCCCAGCAGCTTTCATGGACTTGATAAACCATGTGTTCAAGCAGTACTTGGATATGTTTGTCATAGTCTTCATAGATGACATTACTTGGTGATGGGTTTTCCCCGTACTCATCATCAGCATGATTCAGTTTGGGTCATTTAGATAGGATGACCAAATCAGCTCATTTTCTTCCATTCCATACGTCTTATTCATCCAAGGATTATGCCAAACTCTATATCAGAGAGTTGGTCAAATTACACAATGTTCAATTGTCTATTGTCTCATATAGAGATACCCAGTTCACCTCTCAGTTATGGAAGGCATTCCAAAAAGGTCTAGGTACCCGACTTCACCTTAGTACAACCTTCAATCCCTAGATAGATGGTCAAGCAGAAAGGACTATCCAGACTTTAGAATATATGCTTTGAGGGCGTGCAATTGATTTCAAGGGTAGTTAAGATGACCACTTGACTTTGATTAATTTTCCATACAACAACAACTATCATTACATCATTAAGATGGCTCCATTTGAAGCTCTCTATGGTAGGAGATACAGATCTCCAATCGGTTGGTTCGAAGGGGGTGAGCCACAGTAGTAGGGTCAAACTTGGTATTCGATACATTAGAGAAAGTCCAGTTGATCAGAGAAAGGCTCAAGATAGATAAGACCCAACAAAAATCATATGCAGATATGCACAGAAAAGATATCAAGTTTGAGATTTATGATCATGTTTATTTGAAAATATCTCCCATGAAGGGAGTGAAGCAGTTCGACAAGAAGGGAAAGCTCTATCCCTAATATATCGGTCCCTTCAAAATTCTTAGTTTCTTTGGCAAGGTAGCTTATAAGCTTGAATTTCCTTCAGATCTAGCCTTAATCCTTCTAGTGTTTTATGTCTCCTTGCTTAAGAAGTGCATAGGTGACCCAGTAGTTGTAGCCCTTCTAGAGGGCATAGACATTCGAAATAACCTCTTTTATAAAGATACTCCAGTCGAAATCCTTGACTGTCAAAATCGTATACTGAGAAACAAAGAAGTCCCTCTAGTCAAAGTTATTTGGAGGAATCAGTCCATTGAAGGAGCTACTTGGGAAGCAGAAGAATACATGCAAACCAAGTATCCTTACCTCTTCTCCACAAACTAAGATTCAGCCTAAGGTAATAGCTTTCCTTAAGCTTATTCAATTTCATGTTCTAATTTTAGTTACAACTTGGTATTCAGTTTTATGCTCAGATTCTCTTTATAAACTTGGTATCAACTACCATTGCATATTCAGTCATATGTTCATGCATCATGTTAGTCATGTATTCATGTATCGGATATGCATGAATAAGTGAATTAGTACTCCCAGTCACACATCCATGTATAAGCTCAATCATGAAATCATGCATCAGATATATATGCTCAATATGAATCTCAGTTAATCACTAATGTCAGTTATATACTCATGTTTCAGTTGTTCATGATCAGTATATACTTTGGCTTATCATTTCTCCCATCTCAGTTAGTCTCATTCAAAATGAATGTTCCTAAGCGGGAGATATTGTAAGATCCCACAAAATTTCTAAGGTTAATTCATCCTTTTAGGCTTGTCAAGGGGTCTTAGGCTTAGAAAATTCTAGCTAAGTTCCCAGACTTAGTTTATTTTTTGCCTTCAAAATTTGGAAATCTTATTTCTTGACCTTAATGTTCCACATTTTTTTGATTCATGATCAGAGAGGTCAATAGGTGTTCTCGGACAAGTTTCAAATTTTTTTGAACTCGTTTAGATCACATTTGGTGTCCCAAAATAGTGGAACAACACGATCTTAGCGTGACACATCGCTTATCACATTGGTTAACATTGTTGCTGGGGCTGCCAGTAAAATCAACTGAGGCTTGGCACGATCAAGGAGCGACACGTCTGGTATTGCGATGATGCCATCGATGCGCTGCATCGCAAATCACATCGATGCCCAATTTTTAGTAATTAAATGTTCGCATCTTTAAGGGTAAAAGGGTCAATCCCCCACCTAAATATAGTTTTTTCTCTCAAATTCCCTCAAGAACAAGTTTAGGGTTTTCAATTAAAGGTTCTAATCCATGAGATTCCACCGTTAATCTTCAAGAAACTTCTATCTAAGGTATGTAATGTGTTGATTCATAGGTTTCTTTCACCCATGATGCTCAAGAAACCCTTTCAAAAATATAAATTTTGAATTTCATGTTATGAATTGAATCATATCCATGTTTATGTTTTTGTATGATTACCAAGTTGAAATCTTTAATACATATAATGAAATTATATTAGCATGCGGTTGGAACTCTTGTATTTAAAGTGAAAAGTGTTTCCATGATGTATTATTTTAATGTTCATGACTAAGAATCAAGTTATGCATGCAAGGTGGTTTCTAAAATGCCTAAGAGAATAAGAATTATGATTTATGACTCAATTATGACCAAATTGATGAATCCATGATTTACCCTCATGTTTACAATGACCACCGTGTTATTGTTATGCATTGTAATGGTTTAGTGGAATGCTCATGAGATTAGACTTAAGAAATTATGACATATTTATATGTATTCCTATTTATGTTTAATCTTATGACATACAAATACTTCATGAAAATCTCCAACATTTGTACTATAAATTGTTGACTATGGTCATGTGTTCAAGAAGTGTGATATCTTGTCAGTTTTATGATATTGAGTCCTGGGGGTACTTATAACCAACAGTTTAGCTGTGTGCCTAGAGACAATGTCAATTTTATGATAATCTCAGTCATGCCATTATCAACAGTATTCTCAGTTAGTTTTAGAACTCAGTACAATTCAGTCAGTTATGACTCAGGAAAACTCAGTAATCTCACGAACTCAGTCAGTTAATAGAATTAAGTTACATTCTGTTAGTTTACGAAACTCATTAAACTCAGTATATCTCAGTTCAATATAATTAGTTGAGAATTTATTCAGTTGGGAGTAGGATTCAGCACCGAGTGAACCCAAAGATGAGGGCACACACTGATAGTAGAGGGTATGGCCCTTAGAAGCAATCCTTGCATTCTAGAACTATGTAGCCAGCATAGGTTGAGATATCAACACTGACAATTGAGGGTTGATGAGGTGGATTAATGCTACTAATTGAGGGTTCCACCATTCTCCTTTAGGGACACTGCTAGATGAAGGTCACTCACAGCTTGTTCTTACCAGTGGCACGGTATTGACACCCTTCCAATTGAGGTTACATATTGGACCCCAACTCTCTATATAGAAAAGGGGAATTTTGGTTAGATGACTACTTCCCACAATATCATTCTTAATCTCAGTAAAAGAAGTCAGATAGTTCTTCTGATTTAGGACTGTCAGATGCAGTTACTCTGCTTAGTACGAAACTCAGCTACTTCCATTAGAATTAGGACTGTTAGACACAATCACTCAGTTAACAGTATATCAGTTATAAGAAATTTATGTTATCAGTATTAAGACTCAGTAGTTAGTATTATCACAATCTTATTTATAGTTACGTATTCATGCATGCATTCTCATGTTTGTGTTATTAAGTCAGTTAGTATTGTTTATGAATATGAACCCTATTCATTCAGCCTACCTCACTTTGCATACCAATACATTCAGACATAAGCATACTTTTCTTCTGTTCTATGGTGTTTTATACCATAGGTTCAGACGGTCAAGTTCTCGATCGAACTTAGCTTCAAATTCAGCCAGCAATAGTAGATTTGTAGTGAGTCCTCATCATTCAAGGATCGCATGATTATTTCATTACTTTATTATTTCAGTTTTAGTAGATGGAGTTAGTTGGGGGCATTTCCCATCAAATCCACAGTTTTTAGACAGTTTAGAGGCTTTTAGACTTGATGTTCAAACAATTTATTTCTGTTTAGGTATTGATATACCGTATTTCTAGTTGCTATGTTTTGTTAGATATTTGAACCTTATGTCCTTTCGACCCTTTTATTCCATATTCTTATAGTATATTATGCAGTGCTCAGTTACAGATATCAGTCATGGGTTATCTTGTGGTCCTTCAAGATTGCTAGCACAATGTAGCATTTTGGGTATCACATTTGGGGTGTTACAAGAATTTGTAGCTTGACTCTGTTCTTATAGTTTATGAGTTTCCCGATATGTTCTCAACCGACCTGCCTGGTATCTTCCCATCCTATGATATTAAGTTTTCCATTGATCTTTAGCCTGGCACTCAACCTATTTTTATGGCACCTTTATTTGTCTCCTTAGGTAATATTTTAATAATGAAAAACTAACAAATAAATCTTTACTTGAAAAGAGATGCAAGATATTGGAAGATTGCTGATGGTAAAAGAATAAAAGAAGCAAGATATTGAAGATCTCTCTAGGAAAGAAAGGACATCCAATCATAAGGAGATCAGGACACTCAAACAAGCATGGCAAGCAAATTAATATCTTGGAAATGAAAGGAGAATCATTATCCCGTAATTATGGCATATTAGATCATTTAAAACACCAAGAAGGATCTAAAAATAAGAAAGAAAACAACCGTCACATAGACACCAAGACTAAATGGAATGATAGAACATGGACATATCTGATATGGATGTGATCTAAAGTCGTATATGGACATATCTAATATGGACACATCAAACAACTACTTTCCTCAGTTAATAAATATTTAAATCCTTGATTGAGAAGAAATCTCTTGGTTTTCTTATGACAAAGCAGCCAAAGAGTATAAAAGAAGAAGAGCAAAGACAGACACAACTTACACAACTTTAAGGAGAAAATTCAAAGTGTCTCATTCTTAGTCTTACAAAGCTCTGTAACTTTAGTTTACAATTATTAAATATAAAGAGTAGGATCGAGTCAACTTTGTAACATCAATTGAAGCTATATGACAACATCTGAAGAGCAAAATAAGTCTTTAAAACTTATTTCCTATCATTGTGCTCAAGCCAAATTTTCAATGAGCAAAAGAAATTTCAAAACCCAAGGGGACTGGACGTAGGCACTACATTGGTGTGCCAAAATAGGATAAATCTTTATTTTATTACTTTATTTCTTATTATTTTCTTGGTTAATTATTTTTAATTTAATTTGTTTATGAAGTGTTCTGATCTGCAGGCGAGTCGAATGTGAAGGGTTAATATTCAACTCACAAAAGAAAAATTTCAATCCACCCCCTCTTGAATTTCAACCTTACTGTATGACTCCTGCTGAGCTTTAAGAGATAAATTCTCAGCTTTAGGATCTCCTTGGTAAAGGTTTTATTATACTGAGTATGTCTCTTTGGGGAGCTCCTATATTGTTTGTGAAGAATATGGATGGCTCTATGTATATGTGTATTGATTATAGGCAGATTAATATAATAACAATGAAGAACTATTATCCTATGCCTCACATTGGTGATATTTTCGACTAACTTAGGGTGCAATAGTGTTTTCTAAGATTTATTTAGGGTTTGGTTACCATCATATGTGGATTAGGTTTGAGGATATCCAGAAGATAACTTTTAGGACCCGTTATGGTCATTATGAGTTTCTTGTGATGTTATTTGGGTTGACTAATTCCCCAGCTACTTTTATCAATTTGATGAACCGAGTGTTTAGGACTCATTTGAATTCCTTCGTGATTATGTTCATCGATGACATCCTTGTGTATTCGAGGAGTAGAGATGAGCATGCCCAACATTTGAGGATTGTGCTCCAGAATTTGAGATATCATGTACTTTTTGCCAAGCTCTCTAAGTGTTAGTGTTGGCTTTAGTTTGTGACATTCCTTAGATATGTGGTGTCTAAGGTTGAGATTATACTTTGACTCGACAGAGATTGAGGCTATTTGTGATTGGGCTGGGCCTACATGTCCGACTGAGGTGCATAGCTTTATTGGTTTGGCTACTTATTATAGATGATTCATTGAATGTTTGCTACTATTTTAGCACCTACGACTAGATTTAATTGGAAAGATATTCTTTTTTGATGGTCAGAGGAGTGTCAGTCGAGCTTTGCAAAACTCAAGGATTTTCTTACTTCGACTCCTATTCTAGCTCTTCATGTTAAGGGTGAGGGATTCCCCATTGATGTGCCATGGTTTTATGGAACTTACAATGCTTAACTATAGAGAATATGCATGTACTTAAGGCAATTTTGTTGGATTTGATGTGTTTTTGGAGTGATTTTGTAGGAAACTAAGTGTTGTATGTTTACAGGAAGAAAACAGAATGAAATGCTAAAAAATGACCACCTCCTTTGGCACCTACGCCCCATAGGTACCACCTACTTGATTAAGTGGGTCCATATTTATCATAAATTAAAGTTCAGAGAATTAAATTTTGGGTCTGACACCTACGACTCCCCACCTATTCCGTAGATAGTCGTGACACACTTTTTTTGAATTGTTTTGAATTTATTTCCTAAGGTTTCTATGTAACCTAACTACACTCCAATGATGTTTCTATTCATTATTATGTACGTTCAATCAAGTTTTTTTTCTTTTATTTAGGCTTTGATTTCTAGCATTTCCTTGTAATATATAATACCATTTAGATGTTGTTTAGTTAGTTTATGCTCGTAAATGCCTAGATAGGCCCTTCGTGGCTAAGTTTACATTATTTACAAACATCATTTGATTCTAAGATTGACTTATGATTTTGGGATCTTATTGTTCTTGGTTTGTTATTCAATTTGAGACTTTGGGTTTTATTCTTTTATTATTATGAGATTGATTATATGATTTTGTCTATGAAATCCATGAGTTGTGTTGAAAGTATGAGCGACTAAATATGTTTGTAAGGGTTATTGTAACCCTAGAAGATTAATGAAGTAGAGGAAATGATAAGTCGTTCTAGATAAAGATTCTTGCTTAAATTGAGATTTTCTTTGATTTTATTGGTTTCTTATAGGTGGCCAACATTAAGAGACCACTTAGATTCATTACTTGCTTCACAAGAGAGGTAGAGAGTAGGAAATAAAGTTTAGAATAGTGATTTAGAGTTATATGTTGAAATAATCTTACTATTACTATCTACTTAAGACAATTAACTTTCATCTAATAACCAGAGAATCAAAATGCATAGTTAAACTGGGATCCCGTATAAGGGTTAGTAAGGCAATACCTTTAGACTCAAAGGGTAAGGGTGAAATCTATCAATGAGTCCACAAGATAGTTGATGGTACATAACTTATCAATTGTACAAGCAAGGTATTATAATAGTTCGAACTGCACTATAAATCTATGGAGATAGAATCCAGGGCGAACACAGGCCTAGTGTTCATCTTAGATTGAATACAACCTTGGGCATCCAGTTCTTGTTACTTTTTATGATTTTAGCAAATTCCCTCATTTAGTTTTCTTTACTACGAGGTGATATCAATAAATTCATGCAATATTTCTGACTTATTCCATGTGGTGTCGACCTCAACCTACTTGGAGAACTATATTTTGATAGTGATCACTTTGTCCTTTAATTGGAGGTGTAGTTTGGATGACATCAAAATTTTTTGGCACCGTTGTAGGGAAATATGGTTACAGATTGACTGATTAGAGTTGGTGAAGTTGTCAGGTTTTGGTTTTCTATTCTTCTTCGAGCATACACTTGTGTATGCCTACTTTTTTTGATATGACAACTGAGCCAAACGAAGTATGGAGTGATGAACACTTCTTTATTGTTGATCCCTATTCTTTTGATATGGTGCATTATTAAAGGAGAGTGGTAAATATAGTGTGTGAACACAAGGAGTGCCTAACAGAAATATCGACACGCCTTGCAAACGGAAATCATGAGCTTATTCAAAAGGTTGATAGGTTTGGCTTGAATATTTTCATCACTTACAAGTCAAGTTAAATATGAAAATTGCTGCGTGTAATACCCAAAAACTTTGTTATGAGTGGTGTGGGTCTGAAAAATTCTAAAAAGCCAACTTAAGGAGCTGAAATTTGAGAAGTCAATAATTGCTCAAACTATTATGGACAGTGTCACTATTAAGAAGAGCATACTAGAGTTATGTGGAGATATAAATAAGACTGCAATTCTTGAGTTGGGGCATATTGTACCTCATTCTAAGCATTTTTCCATATTATGTTTGGATAGTGCTATATTAATTGAGCCATCTGAGCTTATAGAAGAGTATAAGAAGGAGGAAAAGTATGTCTATATTCTTGAATCTGCTTTTCCAGAATCAAAGAATTACAATCCTCACTTAAGGGCCTAGAATTACAACATGACATATATATTTCTTTGGTCCTTTATTTTTATACCACCACCCTTTGAGAATAATAGGAAATTAGAGAAACAACTAGGGTGAAATTCATAAGTTTAAAATGGAAAGAGAAAATTAGAGGCAAACTCTTGGGCTTCCTTGATGAAGTCTGAGTAATCCAGGCACCCATAGGTGTGTTGGTGAAGTTTGAGTAACCAACATAGAGACGTCATGATGTGATGTTAAAATAGGAGATGCTTGGGAGGCAACCCAAGGTAGTTTGTTGTTTGTATATGTTATTGTGAGTGACATCAGATCTATGAACCTATGGTGCCGCAGGTATGTTTCTAACTCTCTTGCTTAGTAGCGGCCCAGTGCATTGAGGATAGTGTATGTCTTAAGTTGAGGGTAGGGCTTCTTATGGGTCATGATTTTCTCTTAGGTTTTGTGTTGTTGTGCCTCTTTTTCTCAGTGTCCTATTCTTAGTAGAACAAACATGTTTAGGTGCATTGTGTGCTATTTTATGTTGTTTTTGTTAACGAGGCAAAAATGAATATCTAGGGCTGTTAATGAGCTTTGTTTTAATTCTTGAAAAAGTTTATACCCCTACAAAGCTTTTTTTTTTTGAATTCTGTGATATGTATACATGTGTGACCATTGTGAATCTCATTATGGCATTAGGATTTGGGACAAAATAATCATAGCTGAAAATTGCATGAACCGGATAAGCAACAACTTGTGATGCAACCCTATGCTATGTGTTTGTGACATACTACTTTATTTACTTTATATGTTGAATCCAGAACATTCCTGATTAGTATTGTATAGGTTGTAGGACAGTCAATTAGGAAAGGATCATAAGCCGTTATTGAAATAAGTCCACTTTTAGTCTAAATGACCTTCCGTGTGTGAAAAGTATCCCTTGATATCTATATTGATCCTATATAGTCTATTTTTATCGTTATACCTTTCACCTTCCCATTTGTGTTACAATGAACCTATTTTAGCCCTAGTCCTACTTGGACATTATACACCTCAACTTAAGCAAATCACCTAAGTTGAGGATGACTATCAAAAGGGTGCATAATATGAAGTGGGTATGAAGAAGGGTAAAATAAGAGAAAAGAAAGTATGGGTGTGGTAGGGAAAAAGAAAAGAAAAGAAAGTTGAAAAAAAAAGAAAGATTAAAAGAAACCACAACCACTTGAATGTGCAATAAAAGAATAAAAAGGGATAAATAAAGGTGAAATAAAAGAAAAGTGGTCGATAAGTGGACCCAATGTAAGTGTGGTGTCAAGGAGGCTTAGTCACTAAAATCTCCATATGTATGATACTAGCCCCAAGCCTACATTACAAGCCGAGTAAAGTCAAATAGTGACCCTAACCTAACTATCTGAAAACTACGATAAAGAAAATAAGGGCAACCGTTTGGTATTTGATGCGTATTGATTAAACTTCTCATATGAGTGTAAGTGTCTCTTGACCATCCCAGCATTGACATGCATAATTTTATATTAGTGATTGGTACTTCTTTGTCGTGAGGGCACATGTATTGCTAGCTGTTTACTCATTTGGGTAGTGTAACTTGTAGATATGCATAGTTGTTTTTTGCTATTATATTGCCACAGTTTGATTTCTTTGTATCATATTGTCATGCTTTATAGATGCGCATAGATGGTTTTAAAGCGTTAAACTTGGAGACGGTAATATGTTTTGAGCTAAAATTTGATAATTAACTACCATAGACATCTTTGGTTTCTCTTAGTTAAGCATCTACATATATTTTGTTGTATTTTGGTTGCCTGAGAACATGCAGTGCTCTAAGTTGAGGGTCTTTATGTGCCATGATTTTATGGAACTTACGATGCTTAAACTTAGAGAATATGCATGTACTTAAGTCTATTTTGTTGGATTTGATGTGTTTTTGGGTTGAGTTTGCAAGAAACTAGGTGTTGGAAGATAACCAAAAGAAAATGAAATGAAAAGCTATAAAACAAGCACTTACCTTGGAACCTATGCCCCGTAGGTACCACCTATTAGGCATAGGTTGGTCTGTATTTATCAAAAATTAAAGTTCAAAGAATGAAATTTTAGGACTGGCACCTATGGCTGTAGGTACAACCTACGGTCCGTATGTGGGTACGTAGGTGGTCACCGATACATATTTTTTGGACCTATTCGAATTTATTTCCTAGGATTTCTATGCAACCTATATACACTCCTATGAGGTTTGTTGTTATTAATACGTACATTTAGTCAAATTTTCCTCTTTTATTTAGAATTTGATTTCTAGGGTTTCCATGTATCTATAAATACCCTTTAGATGTTGTTTAGTTTTTTAATGCTCGTGAATGCCTAGATAGGACCTTTAGGGCTAATTTTACATTAATCACAAACATATTTCGATTCTAAGATTGATTTGTGATCTTGTGATCTTATTCAATTTGAGACTTTGAGTTTTATTCTTTCCTTATTGTGACATTGACTCTATGATTTTGTCTATGAATTCCATGAATTGTCTCACAACTATGAGCGACTAATTCCCTTGGCTATGGTTATGGGAACTTTGGCGGATTACTGAAGTAGAGAAAGTTCCAAGTCATTCTAAATAAAGCTTATTTCTTGTATTAAAGTTTTATTTGATTTAATTAATTTCTTAGCTGTGGCCAACATTAAAATACTGCCTATATTCATTACTTGCTTCATCATAGAGGTAGAGAGTTGGAAGAAAAGATCAAAACAGTGATTTTGAGTTAATTGCTAAAATAAGAATACCCACACTATCTACTTAAGATAATTATCTTTATGTAATAACTTGAAACTCAAAATGTAATAGTTAAAATGGGATCCAGGATAAGGGTTAGTAAGGCGACACCCTAAGACTCAAAAGGTAAAAGATGAAATCTATCAATGAGTCCACAAGATAGTTGATGGTACATAACTTATCTGATTCTTAAAGCAAGGTATTAGAGTAGTTTGATAGTGCATGATAAATCTGCGGAGTTAGAAGCCAGGGGAAACATAAGCCTAGTGTTCGTCTTATATTGATTACAACCTCTAGCATCACCATTTAATTTTTGTACTTCCTGGTGATTTCAATAAATTAAAATAATATTTTTGACGTATTCCCTGTGGGATCGACCCCAACCTAGTTGGGTTACTATATTTGAACAATGACTACTTTATTCTTTAATTGGATATGTTGTCAGGGAAATATTAATCGTGTATTGTGATGCTTTAGGTTTTGGTTTAGGTTGTGATTTTATGTGGAAGGGTCATGTTATTGCTTATGCTTTGAGGTATCTTAACATGCCCAAGCAACTAACCTACTTATGATTTTGAGTTAGTGGCAGTAGTTTTCACATTTAAGATTTAGAGACATTATCTATATGGTGTGCATTATGATATTTTCATTGATCATTGCGGACTTTAACATCTTATGACTTAGAGATAGCTTAATTCTAGGTAGCATAGTTGGATAGAGCTGCTTAAGGATTATGTTATCTTTATCTTGTATCATTCAAGAAATACGAATGTAGTGGAAAATGCCTTGAGTCAGAGGGTAGTGAGGATAGGTAGTTTGGATTATCTTTTAATTTCTTAGAAGCCGTTGGCATAGGACATTTATTTTCTTAGCCACTTAATGGTTTGCCTTGATATTTCAGACCATAGGAGGGTTCTTGCTAGCGTTGAGTCTAGGTCCTTAATAGTTGAGCAGATTTGGGAATGTTTGTTTGAGTATAGTAAGCTTCGCTTCCTTCTTGATCAGGTATTAAGTGGTGAGTCTTAGAGAATCACCATAGATTATGAGGATGTATTGAGATTTGATAGTCACACTTGTGTTTCAAGGATCGATGACTTTAGTCGAATAATTTTGCATGAGGTTCATATTTCTAGATATTTTATTCACCTGGGTACAATCAAGATGTATAGATATCTGAGATAGCATTATTGGTGGAGTGGCATGAAGAGAGATAAGGAAGATTTTTTAGCTCATTGACGTTGTTGTAAGCCGATGAAGGCCGAGCATTAATGACCAGGTGGCTTGATTAAAAGATTACCCATTCCCGATTGGAAGTGGGAGAAAATTACCATGGTTTTTTTAGTAGTTTGCCTTGCACTTCCTATGGTTCCGATGGTATTTGGGTCATTATGGATCATTTGACCGAGTCTGCATATTTCATTCCTATTTAGATATCCTTTAGTGCCGAGAGGTTAGCCCATATCTATGTGCATGAGGTAGTCTATTTGCATGGTGTGCCCATATCTATTATTTCAGACCAGAGTTTTGTGTTCACTTCTAGATTTCAAAGAGCTTTTCAAGAGGAGTTGGGAACTCAGGTAGACCTTAGTACAACCTTCCATCCATAGACCGACAGCTAGACTGAGCGAACTATTTAGGTGCTTGAAAATATTCTCTAAGTTTGTGTTAAGGATTTTGGATACTAGTGAGAGGAGCACTTAGCTTGGCAAAGTTTGCTTATAACAATAGTTATCATTCAACTATTTAGTTGGCACCTTTTAATGCTTTGTGTGGTAGGATATGGCGTTCCCTGATTGGGTAGTTTGAGACTCCAAGATTAGACATTGTGGTATTGATTTTCTTCAGGAGTCATTGGATAGAGTTAGGTAATTTAGGATAGGTTGAGAGTAGCTTAGAGTAGGCAGAAGGCCTCTACAGACCGTAGCCGTTGTGCCTTGAGATTTGGTGTTGGTCATTGGGTATTCCTCTGTATGTTTCTCATGAAAGGTGTGATGATGTTCGGGAGTAAGGGCAAGCACAACCCTAGGTTGGACCTTTAGAGATTCTTCACATAGTTGGTGAGGTGGCTTATGAGTTAAATTTATCTCTAAATTTTGCTGCTGTCCGTTCACTTTTCTATGTTTTCATGTTTCGGCGATACATTCTTGATCCATCTTATGTTCTTAGATGGGACTCAATTCAGTTGGATGAGCGGTTGACCTTCATAGAGGTACGTGTGCTTATTTTGGCCAGTGATGTCAGGTGGTTTCACACTACAGAGATTCATGTAGTTAAGGTTTAGTGGAGGCGTTGCCCAGTAGAGAAGGAAACTTGGGAGATCGAGAGTGATATGCAAACCTAGTATCCTAACATGTTCGAGACTTTAGGTACATCATAATGCTTTAACTTTTGCGGATAAAAGTTCCTTTAGTAGTAGATATTGTAATGACCCTTTAGGACATTTTCCATAATTTTGCTTATTTTTGATGTTTGAGATTTTCTATTGTTGCCCTAAGTCATTTATGACTTTTTGGAACTGACAGTTTGGTTACCGGGCAATTCATTTGGTTTTTAGAGAAAATTTCCTATTTAGATCTCTTTATTGGTTCCAAATGGACACCGAATGAAAAATTTATTCAAGCAACCTCAAATGCAAATTTTGACTGTTCTAGTGGCTTCAAAATATCAATTTTAGGTTAGGTGGGCTCTTGATTTCGGTCCTGAAGCACCTAATCTCATTTTGACCTATTGGTCAAAAAGCTAAGAAGTTAGAGATTGGGTATAGGACCCATATTTCATTAAAAGACCTAGGATGGAAATTTTGAATGTGCCGTTGAGTCTGGAATGCTGAATTTGGTATGGTTACATACATCGTTTGGATAGATGGGATTCCAGATAAATCCTGAGGGCTTGGAAGATACTTGGAACTTTCCAACTCTCAACAGTATTTGGTGCACCCACGATTGCGAGCCAGGGCTTGTGATCGCAACACCCTTGGCAGGTACCAAGTTCTACATTTGTAGTGGCATGTAACAATCGCGATTCACTGGTGTAGCCATAAGATGTGGCGATAAAAAATATTCGACTGCAATAGCGTGACCCGAGCACTTGGTGTGGGTATAAATAGACTCTCTTTGCATGATTTTGCTCATTCTCCATACATTCCAAGAGAGCTAAAGCCCTTATTAGTGATATAACATAAAATTAGTTATTTTGGGTTGTCTGGGAACTTGTCTAACACTTGTTTACGGGATTATCTTCCAGTTTGTGGTAAGATTTCACCCTTTCATGGTAGAATTTCAAATTCTTGTTCAAAAACTCTAAAACCTTGGGAGCTTAATTTTAGCCCCAAATTAGCTTAGATTTTAGCCATTATTTAGGGAAATCATTCCTTGAGCATGAGGAAACATTGGGTTGGTTTCAAAAATGTGATTTTCGTAAGTGATACTCACATGGGTTTTTGGTATGATTTTTGGACCCGAAGCACAAAGGTGCAATATGGTTATCAAAATTCTCTTATTGATGAGTAGAATGTGATTTTGTTAACCCGAAGCACAAAAGTTCAATATGGGTATGAAAATTCTCGTATTGATGAGTAGAATGTGATTTTGTTAGCTTAGCATCTGGAAGAAGCTTCTTCGGAGGTAAAAATGGTGATTTAGCAGATCTTTTGAGATTTCTTTGTCACCTAGATAGGCAAGGTCTTACCCCTTGTTAGATTGAGCTAATTCATTGTATGTTTATGATAGTGTGTTAGATTTGGTATGGGTTTTAGGTGTTGGTGTGCTAAATTGCAATACCTGGGATTAGTTGGATCATTTAGGCTATTTTGGACATCGTTTTGGGCATGATTAGCCTAGTTAGCCATATCTTAGGTAAACTTGACCTTGTGGATTTATGATTAGGATGGAGATGCTTCAGTTAGTGTTCTAATTAGGAGATTGACTTAGTCACTTGTTTCTAGGGCGGATTTGACCTTAGTTTCCATTCCTTGGGTAGAATTGACTTAGTTGTTCCTTATTGGGAGAGATTACTATCTAAGGCCTAGTTATGTCTTATTCAACATCTAATAATGAATTTTTATACCTTAGCCTAGTCCAGGTAGACATTGCTTTGTAAATTATTTTGGGGATTTAAAAGTGGGCTCTTGACTCTCCATAGGCAAAGACTTGTGCTAGTTATTGAAGACCTTTTATGCACTTGTATATACCTAGGAAATGTTTATTTATGGTAATTTGAGATGCCTTGGTACTTGATGGTTATGATGGGTTGACTTTGGGAGTAACACTTATTAGTTATGCTATGAATAAATTAATAATTAAGCAAATGATGTGCTAATGGAGTATGTTATTGAAGAAGCCCTTGAAATTATTATGGATTAAGCCATTCATTAGGCTATTGATTTTGCTTAATACCATGTTTATTGATTATATTAGCAATTATGCTATTGATTATAAAAAAAGTCATGCTTATTGCCTATATTAGCAATCAACGACTATATTAGCGACTATGGTATTAATTATGCTAAAGATAATGTTTATTGATTATATTGACAATTATGCTTTTGATTATGCTAAAGATCATGTTTGTTGATTACCTTAGCAATTATACTATGGCTTATACTAAGGATCATGCCTATTTACTATGTCGGTGATTATGCTATTGACAACGCCCAAACTACCCCTCTGTAGAAGGATAAATTAGTCGCTATAAAAATATAGTAACCCAACTAGGTTGGGGTCGATCCCATAGGGAATATGTCAGATATCTTGCTTGAACTTGTTGAAATCACCAGGTGGTGCGGAATTGTAAAAAGAGGGGATTTGTAGTAACATGCAAGAAGTAACAAGCATTGGATGCTTTTGGTTGTAAACAATCTAAGACTAACACTAGGCTTGTGTTTCCCCTAGCTTCTAACTCCATAGATTTATTGTGCACTGTCGAACTATTTCAATACCGTGCATACATTATTTGACATGTCATGTATGACCAACTTCCTCTTAATTTTGTATGGAATTTCAATCATCTCCTCTCGGTCTTAGAGTGTTACCTTACTAACCCTTACCTTAGACCCCAGTTTCAACTATCTCCTCTCGATCTCAGGTTGATTAGATGAAAGTTAATTGTCTTAAGTAGATTATGCAGGTAAGATTATTTCAGTGATTTACCCAAAATCATTATTGTGATCTTCTTTTCCTAATCTCTACCTCCCTCTTGGGTTTGTATTGAATATAGTCGAGATCCTAACTTTGGCCACTACTCAGATATCAATTTATCTGAAGAAAACCATAATACATGAAAGAATCTTTATCTAGAATGACTTGGCATTTTCATTACTTTGTTAATCCGCCAGAGTTCCCACAAACCTAGCTAAGGGAATTTGCCATTCATAGTTATGAGATTAGTCATGGAATTTATAGAAAAATTTGTCTAAACAATCTCAAAATAATGAAAAAATAAAACCTAAAGTCTCAAGTTGGATAACAAAACACAAACAAACTAAGAACAATAAGAGTATATGGTATTCCCAAGGGATTATCTCTGGACTCTAGCATATATCTCCGCCCTTAATAAACAAAGTCTAAAGGGTATTAATAGATTAAAAACAACCCTAAAAATCAAGTCCCAAATAAAAAAGGAAAATCTAACTAAACATACATAATAATGACTAAAAACCACATAGGAGTAGGTATAGGTTACACAGAAACCCTAGGAAATAACTTCAAACTGATCCTTGATTTTTGCGTCAGTAGCCACCTGCGGACCCAGCTACAGGCCATAGGTGGAACCTACTACCGTATGTAGGGTGCCATAGGTGGTCATCCCAATATTTTATATTTGTATTTTCAACATTTGACACCTACGGACCCACCTACGCCCTGTAGGTGGTACCTACGGGCCTTAGGTGCCTTAGTAAGTGCTCATTTTTTGTCTTTTCATTCCATTTTCTTTCTGTTAGCTTCCAACACCTAGGTTCTTGGAAAAGTACTACAAAAACACATCAAATCCAACAAAATAGTCTTAAGTACATACGCATTGTCCAATTTTGAGCATCCCAAGTTCTATGAATTCATAGCATATCAAGACCCTCAACTTAGAACATTGCATGTACTCAGGCAACAAAATACAATAAAATATATGATGATGCTTAACCAAGAGAAACCTAAGATACCTATGGCAGTTAATCTTCAAATTTAGCTCGAAACACATTATCCTATCCAAGTTTGATACTTTAAAACCAACAGTGCATTTTCATGAAGCATAATAATGTGACATAAAGAAGTCAAAATATGGAACTATATTAGCAACAAACAACCATGCATATGTACAAGTTACACCACCCAAACAAATAACAACAGATAAAGCTACAACCCATGTGCTCTCACAATAAAAAAGTCCCAATCACTTATATGAAATCATACATTTCAATGTAGGGATGGTCAAGAGACACTCATACTCACAAGTGAATTTCCACCATTGTGCATCAAATACCATAGGCATACCCTTATTTTGTTTACCTTAGTTTTCAGACAGTCAGGTTAGGATCAGTATAGGACTTTACTTTGCTTGTAATATAGGCTTGGTGGCTTGTATAGTTCATATAGACATTTTAGTTACTAAGACTCATTGTCACTATACTTACTTTGGGGTCCACTCAACAACCAATTTCATTTATTGCATCCTTATTTCTCCCTTTTTATTACTTTATTATAGATTTAGCTTGGGTTTGATTTCTTTTATTCTTTCTTTTCTTTTTCTTTAGTTTTCAAAATTTTCTAACACACCCAGACTTACTTTATTTTCTCTTATTTTACCATTCTTTATACCCATTTCACATTTCGTATCCTAATGATAGCCACCCTCAACTTAGGTAAGTTTTTTGAGTTGAGGTGCACAATGTCCAAGAAGGACCAAGGACAAAATAGGTTCATTGTAACACACAAAGGAAACTAAGTAGTATCTCACACACATATGGCATAAGGTTGCATCACAAGATACTACCTATCTGGTTCATGCAATTGTAATCAATGATTATCATGTTCCTAATCCTAATGTCATAGTAGGATTCATAATGGTCACACATACATATGCATCAAATAATTCTAAAATAGTTTTTTGGAGCGGCATTATTTTTATCAAAAATCAAAAAAAATATGTCAACTGCCTAGATACTCATTTTTCTTCCAATTAAACACAAAACATGACAAAAAAAAATAATATGCCTAAACATGTCGGCTCTACTAGGAACACGACCCCAGGGAGAAGAGGCATGCAAATAAAAACCTCAAGAAGACATCAAGACCCACAAGCAGCCCCACCTTCAACTTAAGACATACATTGTCCCTAATGCATTAGGCTGCTACAATGAAAGTGAGTTAGAAACATACCTGTGGCACCATAGGTTCGAAAATCCAACATTAATCATATATCACAAATACAAATACAAAAATACCTTGGGTTGCCTCTGAAGAAACACCTATTTTAACATCGTGGCATGATGGGACTTGGTTGGTTACTCAGACTTCACCATGCAGCCCATGGGTACCTTAATTAATCAGACTTCATCAATGTAGCCCAAGAGTTGGCCTTCAGTTTTCTTTTTCCCCTTTGAACTTATGAATTGCACCCCTTATATTTTCTCTAATTTCCCATTATTCTCAAAGGGTAGTGATATAAAGATAAATGACCCAAGCAATAGATGGGGCATAATGTATTTCCTAGTCCTTACTTGAGAAATGTAATTCTTTGTTTCCAATTAAACACATTGAAGAACATCGACATAGTTTCCTCTTTCTTGCACTATTATTTGGGCTCAGATGGCTTGATCAATAATTCACTATCTAAATATAACGTGGAAAATGCTTCAAATAAGGTCTAAGATGCACCAAATTAGGACTTTTAGTCTTATCTACATCCCCACATAACTCTAGTATGCTCTCTTTAATAGCCACACAATCTATAAGAGTATGAGCAATTGTTGACTCCTTAAATTTTAGCTGCTTAAGTTATCTGTTTAGAATTTTTCCAGTCTCACAGTACCCATAACTAAGTCTCACATCACCCATAACTAAGTTGTTGGGTGCTACACACAACGGTTTTTGCATCCAACTCTTCTTATAAGTGGTGAATATCTAAGCCAAACCTATCAACCATTTGAATAAGTTCATGATTATTGTTTGCAAGGTGTGTCAATGTCTCAATTAGGCTATCATTGTGTGCATACACTATATCTATCACACTCATGTGATAACACACCATATCAAAGTATAAGTATTAATAATAAAGAAGTCTTTATTACACCACACTTCCTCTGGCCAAGTGGTTATATCAAGAAGAGTAGAAATACACTAGTGCATGCTCAAAGAATAATAGATAAGAAAAAACTGACAACTTTAATACTTCCACTCAATCAATCTAGAGCCGTATTCCCCAAAAACGACACTAAAATTTGATAATGCCCAAACTACCCAATTTAGAAAGATAAAACGTTCACTATTAAAATATTGTAGCCAAACTAGGTTGGGGTCTATCCCACAAGGAGCACATCAGATATCTTGGTTAAACTTATTAAAATCACAAAGTAGTGTGGAAAAGTAAAAAAGGGGAAAGAGATTTCTAGTAACTAGCAAGAAGTAACAAGAATTGGATATTTTTGGTTGTAAACAATCTAAGATGAACACTAGGATTGCATTCCCCCTGAATTCTAACTCTGTAGATTTATCATACACTATCAAACTATTCCAATACCTTACATATAGAATCTGACAAGTTATGTATCACCAACTACCTCTCGGCATACTTTGGTGAAACTCACTCATCTCTTTTTAGTCTCATAGTAACCCTTGACTTGGACCCCGGTTTCAACTATCTTCTATCGATCTCAATTGGATTAGATAAAAGTTAATCATATTAAATAGATAATGCAGGTAAGGTTATTTTGTCAATTAACCCCATATCATTCTTGTGATCTCCTTTTCCTAATATCTACCTCTCTCGCAGATTTGTAATGAATACAGGCGAGATGCTAATGGTTCCCACTACTAAGATATCTATTAAACTGAAAAAATCACAATATATGCAAGAATCTTTATCTAGAAGACTTGGAACTTCCTCTACTTCGTTAATTCCCCAAAGTTTCGACAACCCTAGCTAGGGGAATTAGACACTCATAGTTATGAGATCAGTCGTGGAATATATAGAGAAATTCATATAATCAATCTCCAATAATGAAGAATAAAACCCAAAGACTCAAATTGAATAACAAACCCCAAACAAACCAAGAACAATAGGAGTATATGGTATCCCCTGAGGGCCTATCTCTGGACTCTAACATATATCTCCTCCTTTACAAAATAAAGCCAAAAGGATATTTATAAATTACAAGAAAATATAGAAATAAAATCCTAAATAAAAAATAAAAAATTAACTAAATTATCATAATAATGACTGAAACCTCATAAGAGTAGGTTTAGGTTACATGGAAACCCTTGGAAACAACTTCAAAAGGATCAAGGATTTTTGCATTGGTGGCCACCTACGGACCCATCTACGGGCTGTAGGTGGCACCTACGATAGTATATAGGGTGTCGTAGGTGGTCATCCTAATATTTGGTCTTTGTATTTTCAATCTCTGACACCTACGAAGCCACCTACTGCCGATACATGATACCTATAGGTCATAGTTGCCTTAGTAAGTGCTCATTTTTTGTATTTTTATTCCGTTTTATTCAAGTTAGCTTCCAATACCTAGGTTCCTACAAAACCACTATAAAATTAAGTACATGCATATTCTCCAAGTTTAAGCATCATAAGTGTTAAGAATTCAGAACACATAAGCTATTAAATTATGCTAAGTTCATACCTATTTATTATGTCCATGATTATGCTATTGATTATGCTGAGGACCTTGCTTCTATTAGGATTTTTAATAATGTTAATAGTTATGTTAGAGATTATGCTATTGAATACTCTTATGATTATATTATTGGCCATGATAATGATGATATACTTACAGGTGTAAGTTTGGATATTGCTTATGCTATAAATTGTACAAATATCAATTCAAGTATGAATAATGATAATGATAGATTATTGATACCTGATATAATTCCAGAGGATGGCTATGATATTGATAATTTTGATGATGTTATTGATGGTATTAATGGGGACATTGATGTTATTGGTGACAATGTGGAAGAGTAATATTGGCTATGGTATTCACAATGATACTTTTGAGGATATTGTAGAATAATCATATCGGTTCAAGTCTGGATATACATATTAGTCTATGATGAGATACCTATTATGTTATAGCGATATCGGGGTGTGATATAGATAGTGCTTCTAGCTAAGTATGAAAATGAGAAAATGATTACAATGTGGCATGATATAAATGGATTAGTTGATAAATGATGTCTAGTTGATAACTAATGATTAGTTGATAAAGGATGATCAATTGATATATGAGGATTAGTTGTTATATGATTTTAAGTAGAGAGATGTTGATCTATTAATAGATAATGACCATAGACAATCTAAGGTTAGTGTGGCATAAAAAAATGCTAGTTGCCTCATGAGCGTTAGTAAATGATGATGGTGGGTTATACTGTCTTATTTGTACCTTCTAGGCTTATGAAGGCTTGCAATAGGTTATTTACTTTTCTGCACTAATTGTCATATGGGGGCCAATTCTGTATCTATGATTGCATGTGTTGATGCTTTATATTATGTTGTCATTCATCTATATATTATTATTTATGCACAATGATGCTTTTGAGTTGATTCATGTTTGTCTCTACCTTGAATTATTTGTGTTATCTAGCATTTTATCGGACTTATATCATGATTTAGCTTCGACAAATGATGATGCCTACTGAGTACCCATTGTTTTGGTACTCATACTATATTTCTGTATCTTTTGGTGTAGATTTGAGTACCAGTTGCCATCGTTGATTGACATTCGTGCTGTGTTGATTTCTAAAGATAGGTTGAGCTCTTGGAATCAGAGTCACCTATGGATGTTGTTCTAAAATTAACCTCCTAAGAAGTATGCTGTGGTCGATGTCAAATATAGTAACCAAAATAAGGTTAGGGTCGACCCTTTCACAGAATATGTGGAACAGTCTCTCAAACTTGACAAAATCCATGAAAAGTACAAAAAAGTAAATGGGGAGATTTTGAAATCAACTGTAACAAATAGCCGAACTTGAGTTCTTGAGTTTGTAAACAATAAAAGACTACTCTAGGTATGTGTTCAACATGTCTTCTCAAATCCATAAGTTTCTTATGTTTGATCCACCTAACCTACTACTTCTGTGTGCATGGTTGAAAAGCTAGGTATTATCAATCGTATTATAAACATGTTGATAAATCTCACCCTTCACCTTGTGAGTTTCAAGATGTAGCCTTGCTGTCCCTTGTCTATAACCACAATACAACTCTCACTTTTTGAGTCTCGAGTAGATTAGATGAGGGTTGATAGCCTCAAATAACTGTTGTAACCTCCTTTTCCCAATCTTAAACTCCCTTGTGAGTACATTCTCAAATACAAAAGATTTCCAAACTTTTGCAGTATTTTCGGGTACGATTGATATAAAAAAGTTTGCAATACACACTGCTATAGTAGAGTAGATGAACCTCCCACTTCCCTTACGTAGTTAATTTGCTAGGGTTCCCACAACCTTAGTCAAGGAAGTTAGTCGCCCATGCTTATGTAATAATCTATGATAATCAATGAAGAAGACATGTAATTAATTGCACAATAATGAAATAATTAAATCCAAAATCTCCAATTGAATACAAAATAAAAAATTCAAGAACAATTGTATCAATGATCAATGTATGTGAAAGTATGAAGAAAATTATCAAAAGTGCGTCACCTGATAAGGAAATAGCCCTAAGGTATTTATATTATCTCAAAATAACAAAGGCTTCCTAATTAAAATGGAATTGGAAAATTAAGTCGATAGTGGTTACATCTCCATCAATGAGTCATTAGGTCTCCTTACAACTCACTGCCTTCTATCATAGCTCTTTTTTGTCTTTAGTGGTGACAACTTGTATAGTCATATTATGAGTCGTATCTTGCTAATCATAGTCACTCTAGTAGCTTTTCCTCTTTAGGTAACTTGAGTTTATTATTGTTATGACTCCTTACCACCAGTCATTTACAGACGTTACGACTCGTGGTCTTTACTTGTAGCCATTGGAGAAACCATCTTAAATTCTTTAGACCTAGTTATAGTACGACTTCCCACTATGAGTTGTAGTCTATCCTTGCAACTCGTAGCCTTTCTTTACTTAGTTCCTCAGCTTGTATTTAGCCAATGTTACCATTACAAGGTTGGCTACGAGTCGTAAAATGACATAATGACTTGTAGCTTGCTCAACATTTTACTTCTTGAGAGCATTTTTCTTTTATTTTTTAGCCCAAGCCACTTCTTACCTTATTTTCATGCAAATCACATAAAAGTCACATTATCAGACAAAACAACCCAAATTTGTATCAGACAAAACAACCCAAGTCAATGCATAATTTAACCATTTTTAGCATCAAATATGCCATATTTCCATGGCCCATCAACTCCCTCAACATAGAATTTTTGCATGTCCTCTGGCAAAACACTAAACCAAAAATAAACATGATGCTTAAATAGGAAGATACTAAGATACCTTTGGCAGTGAATTTTAATTTTAGTTCACACATATCACCCCCCCGCCCCCCCCCTTTTTTTTTAACTTCTGAAGAACCCAACTGTATATATTAATTTTGTATGACTCTGAGACAGAAAGGAATCCAATGATGTCATTACATTAGCAATGAGCAAATAGGCATAGATACAAGTTTTACTAATCGAACAGACAAATAATCTAACAATGCAAAATTCCTGTACCCTCTCAAACAAAGAAGTCCCTCTCACTCAGATAGATCAACATTTTCATTTAGGGCCAGTCAATAGATACTCACACTCACAAATAAGTTTCAATCAATGTACACTGAATGCTATAGGCTTTCCCTTATGTTATTTACCTAAGTTTTTGAACAGTCGGGTTAGGATCACTTATAGGGCTTTATTAAGCTTGTATGTAGGTTTTAGGGTTGGCATGATATATTTTGGAAATTTTTTAGTGACTAATCCTCTTTAGTACTATGATTACCTTAGGGCTCCCTTATTTTCCAACTTTTCTTTCATTCTGCCCTTATTTCTGCCTTATTATTCTATTTCTACTTGTTTGTATTGGGTATGGTTTCCTATTCTTTTCTTTTGGAATTTTCTTTTTTTTCTTGATATTTTTATATTTTTCTAGTTTTCTCATATTTCTTTTTCCACCATATCAAACCTCACTTTCTTTTCTATTCACATACTATCTTTATACCTACTTTATACTACACAACCGTATGATGTCCACTCTCAACTTAGGAAATTTTCCTAAGTTGAGGTGATAATATATTTGGAGTACTAGGGAAAAAAGAGGTTCATTATAGTATTAACAAGAAGGTTAATCAGTGTAAACAAAAATATAGGTCTATTAAGGCTCAAAGATCAGGATCAAAGGACTCATATATCATTTGGTTGGGCTGATACAAAAAATGGTCTCTGATGATCTCCTTACCGACCACGCTATCCTTACCGACCACGCTAGACTTTAGGAAGAACAACCAAGCAAGTTCTGGATTCCATATACACCATGAAATAAGTAATGCCTCACACACATATCGTATAGGATCACATTGGTAGTTACTACCTATCTAGTTATGCAATTGTTTACCACAGTTGTTTCATCCCTAATTCTAATGCCATTATAAATTTCACAGTAGTCCCTAACATTCACATATCACATAATTATAAAAATATAAGGAGGGGTACCATTTAAGTAAAACAATTTTAGCCCCAAACATTAGTCAAATCATATTCACTACGTTAGATACAAACTTTCTTCCTTTATTAAACATTACACACACAAAACTAAACTAAAACAAAACATAACCCATATTTAAACTAGACATGCCAATTTTACATTCAAACCGCAGCTGATATGAAAAGAAACATGGCAACAACACCTAACGGAAGCTATGTGGTACACCCCAACCCCCAACTAAATTCCTATGCACTGTCCGTAGTGCTTCTAGAAATACAAAATGAGAGGATAATATATATTTGTGTGCCTTAGGCACCGAACTAGACACCATTAACATAAGGACCTTAGACCGGGACGCACTCTCATAAATAGAGGTCTCAACAACTATCGATACATCTTTATTAGTTATGGCATTGATGGTGACCAGTACACTCAAGGTGGCTCAGGTAGTGGGACTATATTACTGCTTATATCAATAATATCAGCGGATGTCGAACTACTGCCCCCATCAACATCTTTTGGATCCTAGTATGCCGGTCCAACTCATTTTGCACACTCTCTATTTTCATTGCCTCAATGTTTTCTTCCTCTGTTCTTTGTCTTTTTCTTTTCTTGTGCTTTTTCCTTTTTCTTCCTCCTTTAAAATTTCCCGTAGAGGTAAAATCATCAACCGCCTAAATTTTTTCAACCACAGGATCTTTAGGAATATTCTCAATAATCGACATCAAGAAGATTGGCCTCTCACACAACTCCTCAACTTATTCTATAGCTCAGCTAACTTAGCCTATACCCCTGTTAGATCTGAGGACTGGATCCCCTCAAGCTGTCGGGTAGTCCTTAGCTTAAACTTATCAAACCTAGCCTGCCTCATTCTTTTTTTTCACCAAGATTTATCTTAACTCATGGTCTTCCTCCACATTTCATTAATTACACCTTTATCTCCACAATACTAAACCTAGTCACTATTACAGTCAGAAATAATTGCAACACCATTACATAAACAACTTGAACCGACCTGGCTATGAATAGTCATGGTCTCGCAGTGGGTGATGGAGTAGGAGTACTGGAGGTACCTACAATATCTAAGGCTAGAGTTTTAGACTAAATCTCCCCTTACAGTGTTTTCTCTCTTCCCTTGGGCTTTATAAGTATCACTAACCATAGAAGCTGCCAATTTGGCCTTCTTGGAGATTGGGTTGGTGACGTCTCTAATAAACCCTAAGTCTGTAGTGGTCCTTGGTCTCAAGAATTGATACGCCTGATTGCTCCTGCACTCTCACATCTATATAAATCTGTGTTTAAAACAAAGAAAGGCCAACACTCTATCAATTCTAGTTGCCTTATCCTTAATCTCTCGAGCTATCTACTTTTCTACATTAATCTCGTAGCCCAACATTATTCCTACTATCCTTTTTGTATTTTCTAGACCCAAAATATTTTTTGATAAATTTAGACTCAATTGATGTCAAACCAGGGTCCACTATTACTTAAAAGTTCAAGCTACCTTTCTTATTGGATGAAGAATTTTCGATACCACCAACTTTTTTTTCTGAAGCTGAAGCAATAATTTTGGCCATCCATCGGAATTGAAAAAGCCTACCTTCCAAACATATCTGAGTCACCTTCACTTTCTTTATCTTCTTTACTTGGAAGTCTAATTCTTTGGTGTTGGCTAAAAGTATAAATTTTGGCCCATGTAATATCCGAGAGATTGTTTGAGCTGAGATGTTAATCCGAACACCTTGAATCACTATGTCTAATAGTGGTTCCACACCTCTCCACAAGTTTTCTTGCAGATTTTCCTTTTCGAATTCCATCTAATAAGCAACATAAAAGTCACGTAACAATGCTTCTGTATACTGGCCTAGTGTTATAGTCATCCACTTAAACTTGTATTACTTGAACTGTGCCTCAAATGCAGGCATCTCAGACATGCTTATTATGGTTAACCTTCTCTCAAGATAAATACCTCTCAGGGAATTTTGATTTTTGAGGTTTATGGCACTATGTTTTTTATATATGGCCTGCATTTTTAGGTACCCCCACTATTCAATGATGGGCACCAGAGCCGACTCAATGGACAGTGTAGTGGGTGGTCTTTGTTGTAGTGGTAATTCTCTATTAGGACTTTCACTCTCTTTACTCTACCCCTATTCTTTATTTCCAGACCCTCCTTCATTATCATTATCCTCATTGGGCCCTAATATTTCCTCTGAACTTGATACTTCTTCACTAGTATCCTCAGCATTGTCTTCCTCCTTATCATCATCATCACCTTCCTTATTTGAAGATGATGGTGGATGAAGTGGTGAGGTACTAGGGTTATTCATCCATGGTGTAGACCTAAGGGTGTGTCCATCTCTATAATAACTATTTTCTTATCCTTGGTTCTCTTTTCTTTTGGCTCTACTAGGCTCTATATTCTTCAAGGTCACTGCTTGACTCATTGATGCACTTATTTCTCTACTGAAGAGTAGACTTTGAGGCAGTTTTATTTTAGCGTTCTTCCTTGGTGTCATTTTCTTTGATGAGTCACCATTGGGTGCCATTTTACATATTGAAACACCAATTTATAGTTAATTCTAAGAAAAGGAAAGAAAACAAGGAAATAAGGTATCAGTGTGGTATGGTCTGGGCAGACTACGACTCATGAGTGCGAGTCGTTACCTTTGGTTATGATTCATTGTGATTTAGTTGTGTTGGTAGCCAATAAAAATTAAGGGAGTAAAAAACTTTGAATGATTGGAATATCAATCATGTAGCCTTTCGACATATACATTCTTAATCATTAGATATATGTCAGGTCGACCCTCCAGGCTAGTACTGTTGAGCCTAATCACGAGTCATTGTAATGGCTCATAACCAGTGACTACGGATCATAAAATCCCTCTGTTAAGACTAGAACCTTACCTAGGTCTCCAATCATTATGAATCAAGGTAACAAGCTATAGTCAGTTACTACAACTCATTCTGAGAGTCCCAATGACTCTAAAAACTAAATACCTGAGAGTGGTCTAAGTTCCAGCACCCTATGATTCCTGCTTACGAGTCATTATATCTAATTATTACTCATTAAGAGAGATGTGAGGCTTGGCACCAGAAAATTTTCTAGCTTATTTCTATAATCTCCAACCCTGCACATTCAACAAAGAAGTTACCCTATAATCAAATAAGTACAAAACATGGGTTGCCTATGCTTGATTTAACATCGCTACATAATGTGGCTAGGTTGGATACTTAGATTTTACCAACTATCCTTATGTATTGCCTTCCATGCAGTACCAGATTTAACATCGTGGTATAACTCATTTGCCTTGGTTGCTCAAACTTCACCAAGTCTGAAATCCTCAATCACCTTTACTTCCTCAATAATGCCCATATAGTGCTTTACCCTTTGCACATTTGGAAAAAAGTTACTCTTGTGTTATACATAATCACCTGGTTATCTGGCTCCAATATTTTTTCTCAATTTTTGGATCATGATGCAACTTTATTCTCTCTTTGTATAGTAAAAAACTCTCATACAACTGGAGTTGAAATTCATCTAACCCGTTTACTTTGCTCATCCTCATTTTTGTTCCATCATGTCGCTCAAGTTTTAGCTTCTTCAATGGTCACTATGCCTTGAGCTCAAGCTCAACAGGAAAGTGACATACCCTTCCAAACATAAGTTAATATAGGGAGGCACCTATAAGGGTTTTATAAGATTTTTGGTAGACCTATAATGCACCATCAAGCTTCTGCGCCAAATCATTCTGTTGGTATTCCCAATTTTTGCTAAAATAGACTTGATCTCTCTATTGGAGACCTCAACTTGTCTACTTGTCTGAGGGTGAAAGGTGTGGAAACCTTATAGTTTACTCCATACTTGTCAAGTAGATTCTTGAACCGACGATTACAGAAGGATGACCCACCATCACTAATTATTTCTCATAGAATGCCAAATTTAGAAAAGATATGCTTTTCAAGAATGTGGTGACACTTCTTCCTTTATTATTAGGTAGCACTGCCATATCCACCAATTCAGAAACATAGTCTACTGCAAACAAGATATACCTTGAAATACCCTAGGAATAGGACCCTTGTAAAATTTCATCATTTTTGGACCTCTTTGTCTTGGTACGACTCAATAGAGTCACTCGTACCCTTGGGTATAACTCGTGAGCTATCTGAGGGTCCAATGATACCCTAGCTAGTTAGGTTGCCTTAGATACTGCCCAAGGTATGACTAATATGGGTAAGAGTCATATAGGAGCATACAAGTGGCACAAGGCAAGTCGTATGCTGCATGTGTATATTATCCTAGGGAATCTATCCACTATACGGTTGATAGGTATGGTTGGGAAGTATGTTACTTATAACTGTAGGTAAAAGTTAGGGAGGGTGAGTCGTATAGAAACCTGTAGGTAAGGTCATGTGTAACGCCCTAAATCTGGTACCTAGAACGTTACACGGTGCTCATGACCTCGAAGCTCATGACCTCGAAGGACCATAAGCTAAACCATGACTGATATTTGTAGCTGTATACTACATACATACTATATAATGCAAAAACATAAAATTAAAGCCCATAAGGTTCATAATTGTAACATAAGATCTGATAAATCATAAAATATTGATGGGGTATGAAATACCCAAAACAACTGAAATAACTGTTTAAACATAATAGTCTGGAAAGCCTCAACCGGCTAAACTGTCTGAGTAAGGAGTTGATGGGACATGTCCCCAACTAACTCCAACTAATAAACTAATTAATGAGATACTAGAGAAATAATCATGTCCTAGAAGGATGAGGATTCACTGCTAACTCTGACTGCTGATAACTGGAATCTATTGATGTTGTTGAGCTCATGTCTCTGAACCTATGGTATAAGACACCATTGCGCCAATGCGTTAGTACTTTGAAATTACTGGTATGCATGTGAGGTAGGCTGAATGCATGGGGTTTATATGCATAAACAATACTGGCTAACTAACTAATATGAATATGAGAATACATGCATTCATACATAGTAACTGTATCTAAAATATGCTGATGACTAATGACTGAATTTTGATAATTGATAACATAGGTGACTGTATCTGACAGTCCTGAATCTAATGGAACTAGCTGAGTTCCATACTGTGTCTGAGTTGGCTGTATCTGACAGTCCTGAATTTTAAAGAACTATCTGAGTTCTTTTATTGAGACTGATACTGAGACTGTGGGAGGTAGTCATCTAACTGACATTCCCCATATGATGCATTATAGCTGAATTGGGGTCCAATCTATGCCATGATTGGAAGGGTGTCATTTCCATGCCACTGGTAAGGACAACGTTTGAGTGACCTTAATATAATAGGTAAATATAGTGAGAACGGGGGGAAACCTTCCATAACAGGTTAAGCCACCTCATATACCCTCATATAGAAGGCTATGATGTCTCAACCTATACTGGATACATAGTTCTGGAATGCAAGGATTTTTTTTAAGAATCACACCCTCATATAACAGGTGAGTTCACACCCTTGGGTCCGCTCGGTGCTAATTTCTACTCCCATCTGAATAGACACTGAACATGATTTTCTTAAACTGAACATGGATTGAGTTACTGACTTTCATTGGCTGATAAAATACTACTGATATCTGACAATTGACTGAGGTCATGAGATCATGGAGATTTACTGAGTCATAAAACTATCTAAAGTCTAAGGATCATAGCTTGACTTAGAATATCATGAAAACATGACATGGCTCTAGGCACACAACTAATATTTCCGGTACAAGTTCCCCCAGGACTTGATAGAAGGAAACTGATAAAGCATGACTTGCTTGAATACATCATAATCACTATAATGCATTTACTGAAGTATTTCATCAAACATGTGATAGGTATAAGCTTGTACATACATGGGGATTTCATGAAAACATGCTAGTTAGGAACTTTTCCTTCATTTAGGCATTACATCAAACATATTGTAGGCGTGGTACATGTAAACATCATTGTAAAATAATTAAACATCACGGTAACATTATAATTTCATCATTCAAGGGTTTAGTCATAGGTTTGCATGAATCTATATCTATAATAATTAAACCCACATAGAAATTATCACCCAACATGGAGTAAAATTTAATTTCTCATTTTTCAACGTGAAGAAGAACAACCCAAACATAAAATCATAAAGAAAATCCATAACTTGAAGTTGGAAAAGGGATTCTTGGACTTCATGGTTGAAAGGAGTCCATGAATGAACACTATGCATACCTGGGTTGACTTTTATTAATCTTCTTGAACTTGAGGGATTTGAATCTCCTAGTTTCTTAGAGAAGATTTGGATTCTTGTTCTTGGGGATTTATTTCAAAGAGAAACCTTAATATTGTTGTTGAAATAATAATGAACAAATGGGCAATAATATGATATAACTGGGTATATATAAGTGGGTCGTAAATGAACACAATACCTCAGTTAAAATGATTTAAAAAAACACTAAACGGGACCTGCGACAGTAAGTGTGATGGTCCGTCACTAGGTTGATGGTCCATCAGCCCTAACCATCGCTTCTTGGAAGAACAGGGTCTCACTATTTTGGCTGCGATGGCTTGGGTAATGGTCCATCGCAAGTTCGATGGTCCATCAACCTGATCTTCGCACCTTATCTAGAAGGTGGCCTCACTATTTCCTTTACAACAGCCTGAGTGACGGTCCGTTGCTAGTTCGATGGTCCGTCAGCCTGGGCCGTCTCTCCTAGGCAAAAGGTAGTTCTCATTGCCTTACTACAATGGTCATGGGCGACGGTCCATCGCTATTCTGACGGTCCATCGGCCTCACTGTCGCATCTGGGGGGTTTTACTGCATTCTGTATTTTAGCCTTAACTTTGTTCTTTGATGTTGGATTTTGATGACATTGGTATCGTTGGAAAGCTAATTCAATTTCCCACGTAACAAAAAGTGAAAATCTTAAAAATACCACGTGTACAAAAGTGGATTTATCTTTCAAGGAAAGCTTCTAACATTCTTGAGATAATTTTAAGCTAGAAAAAGGTAAGGGGTATTACATCATGGAAAGGTTGGGTATGAGTTGGGGTACCACTCGTGCCCTTGGATACGAATGGTAAATGAGAGTCGTACCATAGGAGGTGGCTTGTTTTAATTTAAAATCAAAGGTAGTTTGTACATTTCCTACTACTAAAACCCTATGTCCTCATATCATAAAACCCTATATGGACTTCCATAACACTCATTAAGGGATTAAAACACATCAAATGCTTTCTCAAAAGATCTCTTGAATATTAGAGGCTAGGCTTTCTTCACATGTTCTTCAAAGGGCTTAAAGGTCAATATTTCTTCCATGAATCATCTTGTATAAGACAGTACTCCTTCCCTCATTGTTATTTAAATACAAAGGCATGTATAATTATGTTTTAATTGATGGTTTATGAATCATAAATAGTAGATTTCAAAATATTGTTGAGGGTCTTGATGTATAGGGTTTGGTATTGGTTTAAACTATGTTTTCACATGTTTTTAGTAATGGATTGCATATGTGGTTGGTTATCGGTAATGGATTAACAAATGGGTCATGTATACCCCTAAATTGAATGGTTTATGCATTGTTTTTATTCTTGGTAATGGTGTACCCTCTACATGTTTGATAAAATGCCTCAAAGAGTGTTTTTACTCTATTATTGGTTTTTCATTGAATCTCTTGCATCGTTTGGTTTATGAATGGAACACTAAATGGTTTTGGGTGGTTTAATTGATATTAATTCTTTAAATTCTTGGCATGGTCTAAATTAGTTTTGAATGATTTTAAAGGTAAAGGTTTTGGTAGTCATGATTGGTCTATTTTGAAAACCTTGAGGGATAAATAGAAATCCCTTCACTAAATGCATTAACGGAATTGGTTTAAATGGTTTGGAAAGGTAAAAATTCTAAATGGTTATGCTTGTGGGGAACATGGAATTCCTCCAAGTGGTTTAAAATGGTATATAGAAGAGCACTTAAAAGTCCTCTTAACCTAATTGGTTTGTCTATGGATATTACTTGAAAGTAAGTGATGGTATGATGATACCACTAGTATTGGCCTTGGGTAATAAAATGATAAATGCATTGGTTGGTTATTTGGAAACTAGTTTTAACTGGGCACTAATAGAAGGGTGTGCAGCATAGCTGTAGAAAGTGGCAGTCCTGGGGGAACTAAAACTGGAAACTCATATTTACCGATATGAGGATTGGACTTAGTGGACTTTGTGCATAATGTCACACGATTGGGGGATGTACTAGTCATCCCATGGGATACTTCCCTGGTTGTATGACTACATGCACTGGGGCCCTTTCAGCAAAGGGAGCTGAACCCATATACCCCATAGGTGGTTTAGGACGACTATACTACACAACCCAGGTAAAGGTTTTAAGTGTATGCTAATTCAAATCCTCTTTCCCGACACATACATATGTATGGTTATATGCATTATGGATTGTATTACTTGGTTTTATAACTGGCATTATTTTATTATTATCCTAAGGACATGCTAGCTTTCACCCACTAACCTATCTACTGGCAGCTGTATACCCATACTATGTATAAACCAACAATTCTACTCCTCTTTCTTAGTGATTGAATTTGGATATAGTCAATGCTGGATTGAAGTGGTGATCTTCGATAGTTCGGACGACATCTATTTCATGTCATGGTTTACTTTATATATTTCTTGTCTTTCATACACTTTGGTTTTGGCTATGGTCGGGGAATTGCCTTAATTAGGTACTCTTTGGTTGGTCTAGGGGCTTTGTATGGACAATTGTGGACTTGGGTATGATATGGATTGTTTATGTTATTTATACTTACATTGGCTTATCATTATCGCATTGATTTATAGCTTTTCCATTGGTTTGGTTGGTCATAGGGTAGATAGATATTGTTGGGTTGGTCTCGCTTATAGACTTATCCCAGAGTCACCACATGGATAATGCGCTATGTTGTTATATGTTTGGACTTTAGCTAACTCAAGTTATGCAATTGGTAACTGGGTTGGGTAATAAAGATTATCTCAGGTCTCGATCAGACTTAAGATTTTCATTATCACATAGCTCGGCGTAGGGTCATTTCAAGCTTGTATCAGAGCCTTTGGTTTCGGTGTCATGGGGTGTTCACAAAGCTCTATCGAGTAGAGTTTTCCTTATTAGTGTATTGTGTACCACACTTATAATCAGGTGGTTATGAGGCATTTAGAAAATTTTCAAATTCTTTAAAATTCTCCTTCAGGATATGAAGTCTGAGGTCTTGAACTCTTCTCTAAATATTATTTGGTTTATCTTTTGAATTATGTCCTCTTAACAATCTAGAGTTCTTGGAAACTCACCTTCCCCACTCGAGGACAACATGGATGGGTTTAGTCCAGCTTATGGGGAATATACCAGGTCAAGTGTCTTAGCTTATAGTTTTCTCCATAGAGTCCCACCGATGTCCACTAACTCTACCTCAAAAGGTGGCATTCTTTCTCGGTTACCTCAAGGGAAGGTTACCAATGATGAGTTTTGACATTATATTAATCTATTAACCTAAATAATAAGAACTCTATCATGCTAGTCCTATCCTATTGGTACGGGGAGGAATGAGGTGGTGTTGGAAATAGAACAGGTAAGGAGTCGTGGTTTCCAGGTTAAATAGGAGTGTCCCTTAAGGATTGCCGCTTAGGCAAATATGATATTGGTTGCTACTTCTCTAGCTCTTGCTCTAGGAGTGCTACTTCTATCATCGATGCTGGTATGTTAAAAACTCTTTTCAATGTGGTGTGTATGGTTTATTTGGTTTGGGGTCCTCTCTATTATGTGATCCAATTGGTGGTTGTGTATTTTGGTTTTGGTCCCAAGGTTGTTTTGAACTCTTTTTACTTTTGATTTGATCCAGTAGGTGACTCTGTGATTGCCAAAAGAGTTTGTGGAGATGTGTGGTATCTATTGGAAATAAAGGGTTCCTGATGGAATTGATTGACTCAAATATGGTGTATTTTGATGTCATTCAAGAAATTTATTAGTTACACTCATGCTATTTATTATTAGATTGTTGGACCCATTAAACTCCCTCGTGATTTATTTATAGAATGGGATAATGGTTTTGTTTCATTCCCTAGCTATTAATGGAAAGGTTATGTTCTATCTTAGAGCTAAGAGATTGGTCTCCAAAGGGGTGTCTCTATTATCGGTTGGTCTGAGTTAAAGTTTCTAATAGAAAAGGTCTTTCCTTACATTCAACTTTGGTGGTACATAAATTTCTCAGCTTTCCTCTAATGACCCTTATGGTGTCTTCCTAATGGGGAGGTTGGTTTGGAACTGGTTTTATTTTGGACAATCGTCCAATTTCTATTCTTTCTTTATAAAATGATTCTGGTTGGGTTAAAAGATCTTAAGGAGAAATTAAGGGATCTTTTAGATGAAGGATTCGTTAGTATTGATGATTTTCTATGGAATGTTTTATTATAGCATGACTAAGAGGGAAAGGTTTCCCTGGAAATACATAGTTTGTCGCTAGATGAATAAGGAATTTAATGTGTCTTTCTAGTGGGGGAGGGCCATTGGTGTATTCCATTTTATATGTAGTACTTTGATAGTACTAAATGGTGGTTGGTAGATTCTAGGCTTGAACCTGGATATTTGATAATGGTAAAAAGAATATGTTAGCATAGGATAGTAATGCGCAAATTACAGAGGTAAATTGGTTGGTTGGATGAGGTTGATGAGTTAAGGAATCAATCGCGAGAAAGTTGTGACTTATAGGTTAAGAGTTTAGGTTGGACGAAGGGGCTAGGGATCTAGTCATGGGATGGGATAGAGCATGGAGCTTGAATGTATCTTTGTCCCTATACTTGTACTTTGTTGTGGGTATGAGATTGATTTCTAAATTCATGGTTTTGAAAATGGATTTTGGCACAATTTAGAATTTTGACAAACCACTTATTTAATTTATTTTTCCTGGATTATGATGCATTATTCATGTTTACTAATGTTTATAAACATTGTGGGATGCATTGGAATGGTAAATGAATTTTGGGGTACTATGGATTCCCCAATTACTTGGTTTAGAACTTGTAAAATATATTCCCTCAAAATGTTTATGAAATTACTTTGGATATAGTTTTGTCATATTGTTTGACTATTCTTAAGTTTTTGCATTAAATAAATGGTTAAAGGAACATGAATTGGTTTTTGTTGATATTCAAATGATTTTGGAAAGGCCTTGCTGGCCACGACTTGATTTTAGATGACTTTGTTTCAATTGGTAAACTTGGAGTCAAATTGGTTTAATTATTTTACATATCTATGCTGGGCTCTAGGTAGCATTGGGATGGATAAGATTTTAGGAATGGTAGAACCAAACATCCCTGGTGTACGTCTTTGGTGATATCCATTGGAGTGGAGAATTGTGCTTATAGGTAATAGGCTGAAGGGTGGTGATTAGCCTTAAAATTTTCTTTAGCCGTGGATTTCAAGGAAAGGTCGGGTTGCGTATTCTAGTGATCCTCTTCTATCTTAGTTAAGAGGGTGCTCTACCAATGTTGTATGCATTTTATTAGCGCCTATGCCTAAGGTTCATATTTTCTATTCTACTTGTTTTCTGAATTTGAGACTTGGTTTTATGTTAAGTTACTCATGGTATGTATGCTTATGTTTCTTTTGGTGTTCATTCTAAGGACACTTTTCATGGTATGGTTTGGTTAGGATGATTTTCCATTATGGTCTAGGTGCTTGTTCTAAAGTACTTCGTGCCTATGGTGCCGTATCTTTTTTCGAGGGTCTTTGTATTGCTTGGGATGCATGGATAATTCTTGTACTTTGGTTCCTTAATAACTCTTCATATGTTAAGATGGTAGTGGCTCGGAGAGAATGGTGACTTTTTGTAAAGGTAAATATAGAAGTCCCTAAGTGGGGAAAAGTCTAAGGTGGCTACTAGAGTTAAGGTTTGAAGGTAAGGTAAGGTCTTTGTTATGATAAATGGTTAGGAGAGAAATAGGTGGTGAAAATCTATTGTGAATGATAAATGATGTTAGATCTTTTGATGGATAGATCATACTACAGGTATGTAAGAGGTAGGATTGAATGTTTATGGTTGGTAGATATGCCCATGGTTGTGTTGGGTTTGGTGAAGCATAGTTTTCATGAATATTTCATGGTTTCATTGTTGCATGATTTTGGTGTTTAATTATAGGTTGGGTATTTTGGTTATAAATGGTTGGATATGGGTTTGCTCATGTACTTTACTCATAGTTTCCATATTATAAAGGTGATGAAAGTAGAATAGTTCTTCGGGATAGATGTGAGAAGTAGAGCCCGGTGGTTTAAGTTAACTCCTGTTAGTTTTGGATAGGCTTGATCATGGAAGTGGTGGTGAATAGTTGTAACACCCCAAATCTGGTACACGGAATGCTACATGGTTCTCATGACCCCGAAGGACCATAAGCTAACCCATGACTGATATCTGTATCTGTATACTGCATAAAATACTTTATAATGTGGAAATAGGAATACTGAACATAATCTGAGTGATATAACATCTGTGTGAGGTAATAGAAAACCCAAAACAAAACTGAACATACTGAAGTCTAAAACATGATAGTCAAGAAAACCTCTAACTGACTGAACTGTCTGAGTAAGGAATGGATGGGATATGTCCCCAACTAACTCCAACTAATAAACTGATTAATAAGATAATATGAAAATAATCATGTCCTCAAAAGATGAGGACTCAATTTTAACTCTGTCCGCAGATATCTAGAATCTACTGTTGTTCTGGAGCTCGTGTCTCTGAACCTATGGTATAAGACACCATAGCGCAAATGCATCAGTACTTAGAATTTACTGGTATGCATGTAAGGTAGGCTAAATGCTTGGGGTTCATATGCATGAACAATAATAACTAAATATCCTGAGTGTGAGAATACATGCATGAGACATAACAATTGAAACTAATACTATGATAACATGATTACTGAACCTGACTATAACTACTAACATGAGTGATTGTATCTGATAGTCCTGAATCTGATGGAACTATCTAAGTTCTGTACTGTATCTGAGTTGACTGTATCTAACAGTCCTGAAATCTGAAAAACTATCAGAGTTCTATTACGAGACTAATTGACTATATCAGACAGTCCTAATTTTGTAACATGAAACTGTGGGAAGCAGTTATCTAACCGACATGCCCCTGATACAACATTCTTGCTGAGTTGGAGTCCAATCTATAACCCCAATTGGAAGGGTGTCAATACCGCGCCACTAGTAAGGACAAGCTGTGGGAGACCCTCATCTGATAGTGTCCTCTATATAAGAACAGTATGGCCCTTATCTGACAATGCTTATCCACCTTATTAACCCTCATCGGACAGTGTTGATGTCTCAACCTATGCTGGCTACATAGTTCTGGAATGCAAGGATGACCTCTAAGAATCACACCCTCATCTGATAGTGTGTGTTCCCATCCTTGGGTTCACTCGGTGCTAATTCCTATTCCAATCTGAATAGGCTCTGAATCATGATTTACTAAACTGAACATAGGCTGAGTTACTGAATTCCATTGATTGATGGAATACTACTGATATCTGATAATTAACTGAGTTCATGAGATCATGGAGATTTCCTGAGTCATAAGACTATCTGAAGTCTACGGATTCATTATTTGACTAAGAGTATTGTGAAAAAATGACATGGCTCTAGGCACACAACTAATATTTCTGGTACAAGTACCCCCAGGACTCGATAGAAGGAAACTAATAAAGCATGACTTGCTTGGATACATTATAATCACCATAATGTATTTACTGAAGCTTTTCATCGAACATGTGATAGGCATAAGCTTGTACATACATGGCGATTTCATGACAATATGCTAGTTAGGCACTTTTCCTTCATTTAGGTATTAAATAAAAAAAACGTATTGTAGGCATGGTATATGTAAACATCATTGTACAACAATTAAACATCATAGTCACATTCTAAATTCATCATTCAAGGGTTTAGTCATAGGTTTACATGAATCTATATCTATAATAATTAAACCCACATAGAAATTATCACACAACATGGAGTAGAATTCAATTTCTCGTTTATTAACATGAACAAGAACAACCCAATCATGAAATCATATAGAAAATGCATAACTTGAAGTAGGGAAAGGGATTCCTGGACTTCATGGATGAAAGGAGTCCATGAATAAATACTTTGCATACCTTAGTTCATGGTTTTGTGAAGATCGACGGTGAAACCTTCTTGAAATTGGATCTTCTGTGAAAACCCTAGCTTGTTCTTGAGAGAAACTTGAGAGAAACTAGTATATTTTGGGTGAAAATTGGCTGAATCATGTGTTAAAGGGCTTAAATAGGGATGGAAAGTTGACCCTTTTAACCCTGGATGCATCATTTAATTTTAGTAAAATTTTTCCCGAATTGGACCCTTGGCGCGACGAGGCGCTATCACTCTGTGTCACTGGATTTTGACAATTAGGAAGTTGAGGAATTGTACGATGCAGGGCCATCACATTGCCACTTCTTTTGCGACCTAGAACTTTCGCGCGATGCGGAGGAAAACACGATAGACACTGAAAAAGGACAATTCTGAATTTGGGCCTTGGCACGATGCACCATAATCATGGACACCTATAGGAATTTGCCAAATGTCAGTTCCTCTTGTGGCGCAGTGTGCCACTGACTAATATGAAGCTGTTTTATGATAGGAACTTGAAATAGTCGTAACTTTTGACCCGATTATCGGATTTGGGAGAATCTTATATCGATGGAAAGCTTACTGAATTTTTCGCATGAAAAAAATTGAAAATCTTGAAAATTCTTCATAGAATAACCATTATCTAATTTAGCAGATAATGATAGACATTCTTCAGATGAAATTGGCTAGGAAAAAGTACGGGGGTATTACAATATCTCCCTCTTGAGAACATTATTCCTCTAATGAGACTGACTGAGAGGGGAGAAAAGACAAATGACTACATAATGAACATGAATAACTAGAACATGATCTCATGACTGACATGACTGACAAGATGAACATATAATATTGAACATGCATATTTGATGCATGAGTAACTGATTCATGAATGCATGAATGTATGACTGAGTGTTCTGAAGAACTTTTTCACAATGAGAATGCATGTATGATGCATAATTACATAATTGTACTGATACATGCGTGCATGACTGAATATGCAATGGTACTTGATACCAAGTCCATAATAGGAACGTGAGCATGAAACTGCATACCAAGTTTGTGATGAACACTGAACATGAAACTGAGTAATCTTATGGAGAACTGTTACCTTGATCTTGATCTGAGTTAGCGAAGAAGGGGTGAAAATACTTGGTATGCATGTCTACCTCTGCTTCCCAAGTAGCTCCCTCGACGAACTAATTTTGCCAAAAGACCTTAACTAAAGGGACTTCTTTGTTCCTTAATCTACAAGTCTAATAGTCTAAGATTTCTACTGAAATCTCTTCATAAGAGAGAGTGTTCTAAAAATCAATTCTATGAATAGCGACTACAACAGATGGTTCACGTATACACTTCTTGAGAAAAGAGACATGAAAGATTGGATAAACTGAGGCTAGATTTGAAGGCAATTCGAGCTCATAAGCTACCTTGCCGAATCGTCTGAGAATCTTGAAGGGACCGACATATTAGGGACTGAGTTTCCCTTTCTTGACGAACTGTTTCACTCTTTTCATGGGACAGATCTTTAGGTAGACATGATCATTAATCTCAAACTCGAGATCTTTTTTACGAATATCTGCATAAGACTTCTATCAGCTCTGAGCATACCAGAGTCTTTCTCTAATCAACTGGACTTTTTCTAAGGTGTCGAATACCAAGTCAGGCCCTATAACTGAGGCCTCACTAACTTCGAACCAACTAATTGGAGATCTATATCTCATACTATAAAAAGTTTTGAATGGAGCCATCTGAATACTGGAATAATAGCTATTGTTGTATGCAAACTCAATCAAAGGTAAGTGGTCATCCCAACTTCTCTTGAAATTGATTTCACATGCCCTTAGCATATCTTCTAACATCTGAATGGTCCTTTCTGCTTGACCATCTATCTGAGGATGAAAGGATATAATAAGATGAAATTGGTTATCAAGACCCTTTTGGAATGTATTCCAGAAATGAGAGGTGAACTGGGTACCACTGTCTGAGATAATAGACAATGGAACACCGTACAATTTGACCAACTACTTGATGTAGAGTTTGGCATAATCCTTGGATGAATAAAAGGTATGAACTGGAAGAAAATGAGCTAATTTGGTTATTCTGTCTACAGTGACCCAAATTGAATCATGCTGATAATGAGTTTGAGGCAAACCCATCACGAAGTCCATGTTCACAACTTCCCACTTCTAAGAAGGAGTAATGAACTCCTGCATGGATCCACTAGGTTTCTGATGCTCTATCTTAACCTGCTGGCATATAGAGTACTTAGCCACAAACTCTCCAATGTCTCTCTTTATCCCACTCTACCAATAGATTTCCCGCAAGTCATGGTACATCTTTGTGGCCCCTGGATGAATAAAGTAGCGTGTACCATTCACTTCGGCCAGAATTAATTGCCGTAAGTCATCTACACCTAGAACACAGAGACGACCCTGACAATGAAGAACACTATCCCCCCCTTAGGAGAAAACCTTTATTTTCTAATCCTGAACTGACTCTTTCAACTTGACAAGGTTGGGATATCTATCTTGTTTTTCTCTCACCTAGGAAACTATATATGATTCTAAACTACTCTAAACCCATATATCACCCTCATCTGTATCGACTAAGCGAATGCCTAGCCTAGAAAGTAGTTCGACTTCCTAAGCTAACTTCTTCTTACTGTCCTTAACATGAGAAACACTGCCCATGGATATTCTACTGAGAGCATTGGCCACTATGTTGGCCTTGCCCAGATGATAAAGGACACTCAGGTCATAATTATTCAAGAGCTCTAACCTCTTTCTCTGATGAAGATTGAGATCTTTCTGAGAAAAGACATACTGAAGACTCTTATGATCTGTGAACACATCTACATGAACTCTGTAGAGATAATGCCTCCAAATCTTCAAGGCAAAGACTACGGCTGCTAACTCAAGATCATGAGTAGGCTAATTCCTCTCATGGGGTTTAAGCTGTCTAGAGGCGTAGGCTATGACCTTACCATGATTCATAAGGAAACAACATAGACCCACTCTGGATATATCAAAATATACTAGGAACCCATCTGAACTATCTGGGAGAGCTAAGACTGGAGCTGAGGTGAGTCGCATCTTCAACTCATGAAAACTCTTCTCGCAAGGATTTAACGACTAAAACTTGACTTTTTTTTGAGTCAATCTAGACATAGGGGATGAAATAGAAGAAAATCTCTAAACAAACCATCTGTAATAGCCAGCTAAACCCAAGAAACTCCTAATATTTGATAGAGAGATAGGGCAAAGCCAATTTCTTGCTGCTTTGGTGTTTTGAGGATCTACTTCAATGCGATCACTGAAAATGATATGAATGCTGCTGACCTCACCCAAAATTTGCACTTACTGAATTTGGTGAATTACTGATGATTTCTGAGAGTCTGAAGTACTATTCTGAGATGGTCTGCATGATCATGCTCACTGTGGGAATAGACCAGAATATCATCTATGAAAACTATGATGAACATGTCCAAGTACTTCTTGAACACACGGTTCATCAAGTCAATGAAAGCGGCTGGGGCATTGGTAAGACCAAATAACATAATAAGGAATTCGAAGTGACCATACCGAGTATAGAGACCTATTTTCAGAATTTCACATTCTCTAACTCTGAGCTGATGATAGCCAGATCTAAGGTTTATCTTAGAGAAATAACTGGCACCCTAAATTTAGTCAAAAAAGTTATCAATTCAGGGAAGCGGATACTTGTGCTTGACCATGACCTTATTGAGTTAACGGTAGTCTACACACATCCTAAGAGAATCGTCTTTCTTGAACACAAATAATACTGGAGTATTATACGGGAAAATGCTGAGATTGATGAATCCCTTATTAAGAGATCCTTCAATTGCTCTTTCAGTTCTTTGAGTTCTGCTGGTGCCATTCTTTATGGAGGAATAGATATAGGCTGAGTATCTGGAAGAAAATTAATGCCAAAGTCTATTTCCCTTTTGGGAGGAATTCCTGAAAGATCTTCGGGAAAGATATCTGAATATTTACCTACAACTGAAACTAATTCAAGGCTGGGAGTTTCAGATCTAGTGTCCTGAACTCAAACAAGATAATAGACAAATCCTTTAGATATCATTTTCTATGCCTGAAGGTAGGAAACAAGCTAACCTCTAAACGCTGAAGTACTACCCTTTCACTTAAGGATGGGTTCATTCAGAAGTTGAAACTAGACTATTCTATTTCTACAGTTGACTGTGGCATAGTAGGAATGAACCTAATCCATGTCGAGAATGACAGCAAAATCAGTCATCTGTAATTCGACTAGGTCTGCTGAAGTGACTTTCTAAAATATCATAACTACGCAGTTCCTATATACCCACCAGGCTATGATGGTTTTACCCACTGGGGTAGATACTGAAAAGGGCTCTGCTAGAATTTTGGTATTAATTCCAAAATTGCCTGCTATATAGGGCGTAACAAAAGACAAAGAAGCTTCTATATCTAGTAAAGCGTAAACATGTACATAAAAGATCTGTAACATACCATCAACTATATCAGGAGAATTTTTTTGATCCTGTTGGGACTGAAGAGCATAAGGATGATTTGGGCATTGCCTACTAGAAGCACTAGTGGTGGTACCTTGCTTATTCGAGCGATTGAACTGAGCTGAGGAGGAAAAATAACTCTGATAACCTGACTGAGGGCAGTCTCTGAATATATGTCCTATCTTTCAACAACTAAAAAAAACATCGCTACCAGCTCTGCAAGAACCCTTGTGGTTCTTACCACAAGTCTGACAAAAGACATTAGTTTGAGAATTGCTAACACTGCCCTGAGACTTTGAGCCTGGTGGTCTATATCTGTTACACTCCCTGAATTTAAGAATCGAAGCACTGGCTAAAGAAGGGGCTGGATTTGATAAATTAGGATGAATCTGGGAACGATTTCCTCCTTTTGATTTAGGTTGAGCGAAGTTCAAACTACCTGTCTTTGCTCTCTTATTCTACTTCTCTCTTTGCTTAATCTTCTGCTCTTTTATCTACTAAGCATGAGTCATAAGCTTGGCTAAATTCATGTTACTATTCAACATGGTAGATCTGCACTCATTTACCATGCTATCATTTACCCCTGAAGCGAACTTACTCATCTTGGCTCTACTGACTGTAGCCACATGAGGGGCATATCTGGTTAATTGAGTAAACTTAAGAGAATAATCTTTCACCATCATATTGCCCTACCTGAGGTTAATGAATTCTAGCACCTTAGCCTCTCTAAGCTCTCGGAGAAAGAATCTGTCTAAGAATACAGTGACAAACTTCTCCCACTCTATAGGACCTGCATCATCTAACCTCTGTGACTTCCACTATTTGAACTAAGTATGAGCCGCATCCTGAAACTGATATGCAACCATCTCAGCACTCTCAACAGTAGTCATCCCCATGATGTCTGTCACTTTCTAAACCTGATAAATGAATTCCTGAGGGTCTTCATCTACCTAAGAACCGAGGAAGGATGGAGGATTCATTCGGGTGAAGTCCCAAATCCTAGCTGCAACTAAATTAGCCACTAGGTTGGCCGGAATGATTACTGGCTATTTATTTTGAGCGAAAACTGACTGTGCAAGAGTAGTGAATGCGATAAACATAATTACCCAAAGGATCTTCGGGCTGGGGGATGACTGATTTCTATTTGTACTTTTATGAGGCATGCTCTGTAGAAGAAAGGAGGAACAGAATAGACTAAGAGATTAACTTGAGATTATGCTTACTGGCACAACATGAATACCAAAAAAAGGAAAACTATTTCTAAAACATCTTATAGCTTCTTGCACATAAGTGTGATACGCAACACACCCATGTACAAGACTCTACTAGATATGTCTTTCAGACTTCCTAGGACTCTATTAAACCTTGGGATTTGATACCAAGTTTGTAACGCCCCGAATCTGGTACCCAGAATGCTATATGATGCTCATGACCCCGAAGGACTATATGCCAACCTATGACTAATATCTGTACCTATATACTACATAAAATACTTTATAATGCAGAAATATTAAGTAAAATTCCATAAGGTTCAAATTGAACATGATCTGAATGATATAACATCCGTGTGAGGTAATAGAATACCCAAAACAAAACTGAACATACAGAAGTCTGAAACATGATAGTCTAGAAAGCCTCTAACTGACTAAACTGTCTGAGTAAGGAGTTGAAGGGATATATCCCCAACTAACTCCAACTAATAAACTAATTAATGAGATAATAGGGAAATAATCATGTCCTCGAAAGATGAGGACTCACTTCTAACTCTGTCTGTGTATATTTGGAATTTACTGTTTCTCTAGAGCTCGTGTCTCTGAACCTATGGTATAAGACACCGTAGCACAAATGTGTCAATACTTTGAATGTACTGGTATACATGTGAGGTAGGCTAAATGCATAGGGTTCATATGCATTAACAATGATAATAACTGACTAACTATCATGAGCATAGGAATACATGCATGAGACATAACAACTGACACTAATACTGTGATAGCATGATTACAAAATCTGAATATAACTGATAACATGAGTGACTGTATTTGACAATCCTAAATTTAATTGAACTATCTGAGGTCGTATTGTATCTGACAGTCCTAAAATCTGAAGAAATATCTAAGTTCTATTACTGAGACTGATTGACTATATCGGACAGTCTTGATTCTGTAACATGAAATTGTGGGAAGTAGTTATCTAACCAACATGCCCCTAATTTGCCATTATGGATGAGTTGGGGTCCAATCTGTAACCCCAATTGTAAGGGTGCCAATACCGCGCCACCGGTAAAGATAAGCAGTGGGCGACCCTCATCTGATAGTGTCCTCTATATAAGAATGGTGGGGCCCTTGTCTAACAGTGCTTATCCACCTCCTTAACCCTTATCAGACAGTGTTGATGTCTCAACCTATGCTGGTTATATAGTTCTAGAATGCAAGGATGACCTCTAAGAATCACACCCTCATCTGATAGCGTGTGTTCCTATCCTTGGGTTCGCTCGGTGCTAATTCCTACTCCCATCTGAATAGATTCTGAATTATGATTTACTAACCTAAACATGGGCTGAGTTGCTAAATTCTATTAACTGATGAAATATTGCTGATATCTAACAACTGACTGAGTTCATGATATCATGGATATTTCCTGAGTCATAAGACTATCTGAAGTCTAATGATTCATAGCTTGACTGAGAGTATAATAAAAACATGACATGGCTCTAGGCATACAGCTAATATTTAGGGTATAAGTACCCCCAGAACTCGATAGAAAGAAACTAACAGAGCATGACTTTCTTTAATATATAATAATCACCATAATGCATTTACTAAAGCATTTCATCAAACATGCAATAGGCATAAGCTTGTACATACATGGAGATTTCATGACAACATGCTAGTTAGGCATTTTTCCTTCATTTAGGTATTAAATCAAACATATTGGAGGCATTGTACATTTAAACATCATTGTACAACAATTAAACATTATGGTCACATTCTAATTTCATCATTCAAGGGTTTAGTCATAGGTTTGCATGAATCTATATCTATAATAATTAAATCTACATAGAAATTATCACCCAACTTGGAGTAGAATTTAATTTCTCGTTTATCAACATGAACAAGAACAACCCAATCATAAAATCATAAAGAAATACATAACTTGAAGTTGGAAAAGGGATTCTTGGACTTCATGGATGAAAAGAATCTATGAATGAACACTATGCATACCTTAGTTTGTGATTTCATGAAGATTGACGGTGAAACCTTCTTGAAATTGGATATTCTATGAAAAACCGAGCTTGTTATTGAGAGAAACTAGTACATTTTGGGTGAAAAATGGCTGAATCATGTGTAAAAAGGATTAAATAGGGGTGGGAAGTTGACCCTTTTAACCCTGGATGCATCATTTAATTTTTGTAAAATTTTTCCCGAATTGGACCCTTGGCGCGACGTGGCGCTATCGCACCATGTCACTGGATTTTGAAAATTCAAAAATTTAGGGATGGCATGATGCGCGGCTATTGCATTACCACTTCTTTTACGACCTGGAACTTTGGCACGACGTGGAGGAAATCACGATAAGACACTGGAAAAGGACAATTCTGAATTTGGGCCATGGTGGTGAAAATCTTGAAAATTCCTCATGGAATAACCATTATTCAATTAAGAAACTAATACTAGACATTCTTGAGATGAAATTCGCTAGGAAAAAGTATGGGTTATAACAATATCTCCCCCTTGAAAACATTCATGCTCGAATGAGACTAACTGAAAGGGGAGAAAAGAAAACTGACGTGCATACTAAACATCAATAACTGAAACATAATCTCATGAATGATAAACTAAACATATAATACTGAACATATACATATGATGCATGTTTAACTGATTAATGAACATATGACTGAGTGTTCTGAAAAACTAAGTTTCTCATAATGAGAATGCATGTATGATGCATAATTAAATAATTGAACTGATACATGTGTGCATGACTGAATATGCAATGGTACTTGATATCAAGTTTATAATGGGAACGTGAGCATAAAACTGCATACCAAGTTTGTGATGAACACTAAACATTTTTGAGATGAAATTGGCTAGGAAAATGTATGGGGTATTATAATAGTAAGACTCAATCTCTCGTTGTGATGTGTCTCATTAAATTCTTAATTAAATCAAACCTATTCTCTACCATGAGTCCATTCATTCGGTAATATATATTTAGTGGGGTGTGTGGATGGTTCATGGTTGGTTAGGTTCCTTTATATGGTTTTAGTATCTTGAATTCCTTATTCTTTTAGGGAGGTCCCGATGAGGATCTTGGATAGATAAGTTTACTGGTTATGAATGAAAGGTATGGCTTCTGTAAAGGTTCCGAGAGAGGGGACTAAAAGTCTGAGAAAGTCATTTAGGATGCGGAGGTGGACATGGAGTCCAAGGATCCATGTTGGCTTCTCATCCTAAAAAATTATGCATAAGGTATGTGCTATTCAGCACATCCTTGTTTTCTAACTTGGTTAAAGGTGAGGAATGGTTCCCCTTGCATCTTTGTTTCCTAACTTAGTTAGAGGTCGGGATGAAGGTGTTGGGGTGTTAATCATGCAGAGGTATGTGATGATCTTCTCATCTTGGTTTATGTTTTCATCCTCTAATTTGGTTAGCAGAATTTTGATGTGTGATAATGTGTTACCTTGTGATTATCCTTACCCTTACCCATCATTCAAGGATGAATCATCCTAGTGGGGGAGACTAAAACAACTTAGGAAAAGGACCCTTACAAAATTTCATTGGTTTTGGACCTCTTTGGTTTGGTACGACTCAATGGAGTCATTCGTACCCTTGGGTACAACACGTGAGCTATCTTAAGGGTCCAATCGTACACTGATAATGCTCAAACTACACCTTTCAATGAGAATGTAAGACATCGTGTCAATATAAAACCCAACTAGGATGGGGTCGAATCCCATAGGAAATATGGTGTGAACGTAAGTCATTTGTGATTTAATCAATTGATAGTTGGATGTTTGTAGAAAAAGGAGGGTTTTAGTTAACAAGTAATTGTTGGTCACCTTAGTTTAAATGTTTGTAATCAAGAGTTTATGAAAAACCAAAATTATGTTCACTAGGGGTTTTGGTACTTGACAGATGCTACTAGTGGTTCAAGATTCTCACGGTAGGTAAGACAAGAAGTTATCTTTAGCAAAGTTATGATTAAATATCTCTCGACCTACTTAACCATTTAATCCTCTCGGACTTAGGGAATTTATATTCACTGCCCAGATTTTACCTCAGGTTAACCAACCTTGTTACAATGCTGATCATTAAATGGAAGTTTAGTGTTTTCAAGTACCTGTTGATAATTCATTTCCCACTACATTTGATTTATTTCTCAAGAAAATCAAAGAAGGTGTTATCTATTATGTGCAACCAACAGACAATAATTAAAACATCAAAATTATCAAGGACTCCTACCACCTTTCGAATCTTAACCTCCTCGCACCTTATCAAGACCTACCCCTAGATCCCATAATTTAGGTTAAAGGAATTTAGCTGCTCATGACCTAATAATCGAAGCATCTAGATGAATTCATGCTTTGAAAGAAGAACTTACCAAAAGATGAATTGAAACTAGAGATTCTTAGATTAAATCACCAAAGAAAATCCCAAAATAATGATGATAGTCTCTTTAAATTAATTGCTTTCTCAAGCCAAAAGAAGAGGGAAAAAAATATCAAAGTATCATGTCTCAAAACTCAAGGTTTGGAACCCTTAAGAAAATCCTAAACAAGGCTTTAAATAGTTCACCCTAATTATGGAAACGAAATAATAAAATTCAGAAATTCCTCGGATTAGGTGATACCATTTATGATAGACTATCAAGAGGCTGACGACTTATCACAAATGTCATCAGCTTTCTTTATGCTTTTGGTACTAACTGCCTAATGGTGATGACAACTGGTGATGCCCTATCATCTCCTTGACAACCTATCACAAATGTCGTCAAGGCTTTTCCTCAGTTCTCATGTTCTGACTTAGGCTAACGGTAATCTTGACGACTTATCAGCTCCTTGACATCCTATCACAAAATGTCGTCACAACTTTCAACTTAGGCCAATTCTTTGTTTACTACTGATGATGAAGCTGATAGCTTATCACAGGGCTGCCGACTTATCACAAATGTCGTCAGCCATACTTCGCCTTTATTTACTTCATATTTCAACTCATTTTCTTCCATTCTTAATGGTTCTCTAGCATCTTAGTTTCAACTACAAAATCAAACATAAAGCAATCAAAAATGACAAATGTTGCTTAAGACTTCGGAATTATTCTTATTTAAAATCCTAAAATGTGTTAGCATTAGCTTACAAATCAACTCCCTCAACTTGAAACAATTGCTTGTTCTCAAGCAACTCAGCACAACTATGAGAATACAAAGCACATTTGGAAGTCAATCATCCATATCATATCAAAACACTTTCACCATATCCAAAGTTAGTCAATTTAATTACAATGAAGAAAACCAATGAAACACACAGAATCAAGATATGGCATCAATTCAGCTATAACAACTATTGATAGACTAGTATTACACTACCCGAACAAGTTAGTAACTAGCAATGTAACTAGTGTGCTCTCACAGCAAAGAAATCCCCCTCATCTCATATCAGGATTTATATATCTAACCATGGGGACAATCAAAACACTCACTCTCAGAACAAATTTCCAATCAGTATATGCCAAGTACCATAGGCTTGCCCTTATTTTCATTACCCAGATCTTCAGATAGGTCATCTAGGATCACTATAGGACTTGTATTAGGCTTGTAATGTAGGCTAGAGGATGGTATGATCCTCGATTGTATTTAAAGTAACTAAGACTTCTTGACACTACACTGGCTTTTTGGGGTTTCACTCATTAGCCTTTTCCTCTCTTCTCTTTTCTTAATCATAATTATTTAGGATGGGTCCAGTCTTTTCTCAATTACTTATTTTGTTTTTACAATTCTTCTTTTTTCTCTGCATCCAGCTTTTTATTCTTTTCTTTTATGCTACCTTTCTTCATACTCATTCTATATCACGCACCCCTGTGATAGCCACCCTCAACTTAGGCCATTTTCCTAAGTCAAGGTACACAATATCCAAGGAGGACCAGGGCCAAATAGGTTCATTATGATCTAAATGAGAAGGTGAGAGGTGTCATTCAAAGAAATAGGCTAATTAGCTCAAAATAGGGATCAAGGGATATGATACACATAGGGAAGGTCATTTAGGCTAAAGTGAGCTAGTATTAAAATGGCCTATGATCCTTTCCTAACCCCTATCCTTCAACCTAGGTAAGACTATCTGGGCAATTTTTGGCTTCAGCATACAGAGGGAACTGAGTAACATCTTGCACACACACTTGGCGCATAGGTATATAGCACTCAACTACTTATTCAGTTCGTGTAGCTGTTTAGCAATGATTATTATGTTACTAGAACTAATGCCATGCAAAGATGTAAGGTGGTCACACTTAAATGGAAATCACTCAGTTTAAAGTAGTAGACCACTTAAAGAGGTGTACAAAAATCAGAAAAACAATTCAACTGCCTCAAGTACAAGTATTTCTCCTAGTTGACTACAAAAGTTTTTCAATAACAAATTTACCCTACACCATCAACTTAAAATAAAAGAAAATCTAAACTAAGGGTTAGAGTATACCTGGAATAGATCAATCCCGGGGGTCATGGTTTGCCTTCCATGCAGTGCCTAATTTAACGTTGCAGAATGACTCAGGTATCTCGATTACTTTAGACTTTATCGAGACAGATAGTTGTGACACTTTTCATTAGTTCTTTTGGACCAATATAATGTTTGACTCATTTCTCATTTACGTTGAAGGTACTGCCGTCTTCATTTTCAAGTTCCACTACTCCAAATGAGTAGACTTGACTAACTCTAAAAGGGCCTGACCACTTAGATTTAAGCTTACTTGGGAATAGTTTGAGTTTGGAATAGAACAGGAGCACTAGTCACCCTTTTGGAAGTCTTGTTTCTATATCCTTCAATCATGGTATTTTTTTATCTTTTCCTTATATAGGTCTGCTCGTTCATATTCCCTGAGATGGAATTTATGCATCTCATTCAGCTATCCCAGTCTTAGCTCTATAGAATTCTTCCAACTCAAATTCAGCCTTTAAGTGCCCATAAGGCTTTGTGCTCCAGCTCTATTGGTAAGTGGCAAGATTTTCCATAGACCAGATAAAATGGTGACATGCCAATGGGTGTCTTAAAAGCAGTTCGATATGTCCACAAGGTATCATCTAGCTTTTGAGACCAGTATTTCCAACTAGCATTCACCATTTTGGCTAGGATAACTTTAATCTCTGGATTTGACACCTCCACTTGCCCGCTAATTTATGGGTCATATGGAATGTCTACTCTATGCTATTTCACCTTATATTTTGCTAACACTGCTTGAAACACTTTGTTGCAAAAATGAGATCCTCCAATACTTATTATAGTACGTGGTACTCCAAAGTGAGAGAAGATGTTCTTTTTGAGAAAAGCAACAACACTCTTTCCTTTATTATCAGACAAGGCAATAGCTTCAACCCATTTTGAGAAATAGTCAATAGCAACTAAAATATACTTCATCCCGTACGAGTTTACAAAAGGTCCTATGAAATAAATGCCCCAGACATCAAATAATTCCACTTCAAACATCTTAGTCAAAGACATCACATGTGTTTTGGAGATTGACCCCTTCCTCTGACATTGGTCGTATTTCAGCACAAAATCGTGGGTATCCTTAAATAATGTTGGCCAATAGTAGCCGCTTTGCAATACCTTCCTAGCCGTTAGGTCACTTGTATAGTGGCCTCCAAATGGGGGAGCATGATATTCCTCCAATATGCACAATACATCCACCTATAGCACACATCTCCTTATAATGTTGTCAGCACATCGCCCAAAAAGACACGGCTCATCCCAGAAGTAATGTGTCACATTATGCAGGAATTTCTTCCTTTGATGGAAAGAGAGATTTTCTAGAATGACTTCAATCACAACATATTTTACAAAATTAGTGTACCAAGGGAATTTCTCTAATGCAACAGCTAATATCTCCTCATCAGGACATGCATTATTTATCTCCATTTCATCACTGCTTTCTTGCTCACCTTCCATTCTAGACAGATAATCTACAACCTGGTTTTCTTTCCTATCCATGACTTCAAAGTCAAATTCTTATAGCATCAACACCCATCTAATCAGCCTTGGTTTTACATCCTTCTTAACCATCAAATACCTCAAGGCTGCATGTCAGTGTAGACCACCACCTTCGTCCCAAGAAGATAAGCCCTAAATTTCTCAAAAGCATACACTACAGCCAGAAGTTCCTGCTCAGTAATGGTGTAGTTCTTTTGCGCTCCATTCAGTGCTTTGCTGGCATAATAAATTGGATAAAATAGTTTTTCCTTCTTTTGTCCCAATACAGCTCCAAGGGCAATACCGCTTGCATCACACATGATCTCAAACTATTTTGACCAGTCTGGTGCAACAATAATAGGGGCCTAAACCAGCTTCTTTTTAAGGAATTCAAATGCCTTCAAGCAATCATCATTAAAGGAAGATTTCACTTCTTTCTCCAAAAGTTTGCAAAGTGGATTTGCAACCTTCTAGAAGTCTTTTATAAACCTCCGATAAAAGCCAGCATGTCCAAGAAAACTACGCACTTCCTTCACTGAAATGGGAGGTGGTAGTTTCTCAATAACTTCCACCTTGGCTTGATCAACTTCTATCCCTTTTGCTGAAATTTTGTGGTCGAGAACAATGCCCTCCTTTACCATAAAATGGCATTTTTCCCAGTTAAGCACCAAATTAAATTCAACACATCATTGCAAAGCTATACTTAGGTTTGCCAAGCACACCTCAAATGAATATCCCACCATAGAGAAATCATCCATGAATACCTCTATGGTCTTCTCCACCATATCTGAGAAGATAGACATCATGCATCGTAAAAAAATAGTGGGTGCATTACCAAATGGCATCCTCTTAAATGCAAAGGTTCCATATGGATATGTGAATGTCATCTTCTCTTTATCTTCAGGAGCAATACAAATTTGGTTGTATCTGGAATATCCATCCATGAAGTAATACCACCCCCTTCTATCTAATTGATTAACCATTTGGTCCATAAAGGGTATCAGGAAGTGGTCTTTTATAGTCCATGAATTTAGCTTGCGGTAGTCCATGAAAACTCTCTACCCAGTCACAGGACTGAGTGGAATCAACTTATTTCTTTCATTTGCAACCATAGTCATGCCCCCTTTTTGGGTACGCATTATACTGGGCTCACTCATTTGTTGTCAGAAATTGGGTAAACAACTCTGCATCCAATAACTTAATAATCTCCTTCTTAACTACCTCCTAAATTAGTGAGTTAAGATGGAACTGATGCTCTATGGTTGGAATACAATCATCTTCAAGTTGTATTCTATGCGTGTAGATGCCAGGAGAAATACCAATAATATCTACGAGGGTCCATCCTATAGCTCTCTTGTGCCTCTGAAGTACTGAAATAAGTGTGTTTACCTGTTGCTCACCAAGATCAGTAGAAATAATTATAGGTGACATGTTTCTGTTGCTCCAAAACACGTACCATAAGTGCCCAGGCAGTTCTTTCAATTTCAACACCGGTGGCTCGTCAATGGATGGCTTGGCCGGTGGTATTGGTCGATTAGCCAAGTCAAGGTCTAGATTTTTATGAGCATAAGGATATGAACCCATGCCTGATAGGGAACAAACAGTTTCTTCATACTCCTCAATGCCTTCATGATCAAATTTCATCAGAACTGGGGCTAAAGGCTCAGAAACAAGTTGTTCCACACTTGACACCTTTTGTTTGTCCTCATAAAACACATCAACTACTAAGAACACACTCATTTCTTCCTACTGCTTCATTGATTTACACACATCAAACCATACCACTTCATCATTCATTTCCTGAATAACAGCTCATTGGCTCTCAAATCAATCAATACACTTCTGGTTGCAAGGAACGGTCGACCTAAGATTATGGGAACCTCGAAGTCCACCCTATAATCTAGAATGATTAAATCTGCAGGGAATATGAAGTTGGATACCTTCACCAACACATCATATAAAATGCAAACAGGTCATTTTACTGACCTATCCGTCATCACGACTCGCATGTTGGTGGGTATGGGATTTCCCAGACCTAACTTTCTATATATAGCCAGCGGCATCAAATTAATGTTTGCTCCCAGATCACATAATGCCTTGACAAATTTCATAGTCCCAATTGTATAGGGAATAGTAAATGCGCCTGGGCCTAGCTTCTCCTGTACCAAGGTCCTTGTAGAAATAGCTCTACAATGATAGAGATTATCCTCTTATTTGTAGATCACTACTCTTTTCTTAGTCATAAGGTCCTTCATGAATTTAGCATATCCTGGAATTTGTTCGAGTGCCTCCACCAATGGCACATTTATTGTCAACTGCTTGAGCATTGCCATGACTTTGCTGAATTTTGGATCATCAGTTTTCTTTTTCAATCATTAAGGAAAGAGAGGTGGTGGTCTTGGGATAATTTTCAACACTACCTCCTTCTCCTTCTCTTTTCCTTTTTCTTGAACATTATCAGAATTATCCAGCTTCTCAGACTCCACTGGACAACTTTCTTTCTATTCATCATCAATTACCTCATCACTTACAGGTTTTCCTACAAAAGGGCTAGGTAATATCTTACCACTTCTAGTGATAATATCCATACATGATTCATCATTCTATGGATTCTGGACTATATCACTTGGTAATATTTCTCTCTTTCTCTGGTTTAATGCTACAGAGAATTGGCTTATCTGCTACTCCAACTGTTTAATTACGGTGTTGTGTGAGTGCACTAACTGACTGATGGATATCAGATTGGTCTTCATAGTGGTTACACCAGTGTTGGTAGCCTCCATTCCCTTCTATAACTTAGCCATTATTTCCTCCAAGGACATCTTTTTAGAACTTATTGAAGTAGCCTCATGATTTCAAGGAGTAACTTATAGCCCGCTCCTGTCATTGTTATTCCTCAAATTTCCTTGCTCCCTATCTTTATAAACAGGCTTATCATAGTTATTCTGACCTTGATTCCTTGGATATTGCCTCGAAAATACCTCTAATTATTAATATAGTTAGTTTCTTTATCATCATCAGCCTTACTTCTATCCTGAGATCCTACAGCTTTCACCTTTTCAATCTTGCTTAATAGCAAGTGCTTGGTTAGTAAGTCCATCTGTGTTTTAAGATGAGCCATGTCTTGGTCACGCTCCTCTTTTATTTTTCATTATTCCACAATAATACCTACAGAAGTAGTGGGTCTGGTCACCACAGAGTCTCTATTATGCCATACTCAATTCTGTTTGGTCATTCTGTCTAGTATATCTAAAGCCTTTGGGAATATAAGATCACCAACTGAACCACCAGCAGTATTGTCCATAATTGGCTTTGTAATGGATTTAAGAGCCCTGTACGAAGTCTCCGTCAAATATATGTCCGTTTTGTTGAGGTTCGGACACTGTGTGAGTTTTTTCTTGAATCTTTCCTAGGTTTCATGCAAGGCTTCAGTCGGGAGCTTCCTAAAGTTGTTGATCTCATCCCTCATCTGTACCCTTCTCGAAGGTAGAAAGAACTTTTCTAGGAAAGCTCTTTTCAACTACCTCCATTTAGTTATAGAATTGGGTGTCAGCTCAGTTAGCCACAATGTTGCCTCCCCAGACAGAGACAACAGAAACAATCTCAATCGGGTAGCATTCTAGCCCGCTCCTGGGTTATTAAAAGATTTAAATATGGTGACAAAATTCACCAGATGCAAGTTTAGGTCATCCCCAGGAAGGCCACAAAACAACCCCTTCAGATTTAGGAGTTGAATCATAGTACTCGTAATGTTGAATTTTGCCCTAGGTTCCAACGGTGGAGGAATAATTTCACCTGTTGTACCTGCGCCATACATTCTATCATCATTATCATTGAGATCATACTGAACTGACGGTACTCTTGCCTTTCTCAAAACAGATAATTTCTGTTAACATTATGCCATACTGGTGCAGCTATTTCCTCTACATGCCATTGGTTACTAGTATTCAGCAACTCCTAATCTCCCAAATCTTCTTCCTCAGGATTTGGATGTCGTTCTTGTTGCCCAAAATTTTGTACATTCACTTGAGCTCTAGCTAAGGCTGCCAATCTATCATCCTCTTGTTGTTCTGCCTTTCTTCCAATTGTTTATGGTTTTGGATTAGGTGGTCATAATGGTTCTCCAGAACTTTTGGTTCTTGTCATACACTATAAAGATCCTGCAAACAAACAAAAACAATAAATGAACGTTAAACTAGGAAACTTGACTAACAGTCAATTAGCACACACAAACATCAGTTTTCAATCGTATTCCCTAGCAACGGTGCCATGTTTGATAACTCTCAAGCTATACCTCTCAACGATAATGTAAGAAATCATTGCCAATATAAAACCCAACTAGGTTGGGGTCGAATCCCACAAGCAATATAGTGTGAACACAAGTCATTTGCAATTTAATCAACTGATAGTTGGATGTTTCCAGAAAAATGGGGGTTTTAGTTAACAATTAATTCTTGGTCACTTTAGTTTAAATGGTTGTAATTAAGAGTTTATGAAATCCCAAAATTATGTTCACTAAGGGTTTTCGTACTTGATAGATGCTACTAGTGGTTCAAGATTCTCACGATAGGTAGGACAACAAGTTATCTATAGTAAAGTTATGCTTAAATGTCTCTCGACCTACTTAAGCATTTACTTACCTAATCCTCTCGAACTTAGCAAATTTATATTTACTGCCCAGATTTTACCTCAGGTTAACGAACCTTGTTACAACGCTGATTATTAAATGGAAGTTTAGTGTTTCTAAGTCCTTACTGATAATTCACTTCCCACTGTATTTGATTTCTTTCTCAAGCAAATCAAAGCAGGTGTTATCTATTATTCGCAACCAACAGACATAATTAAAACATCAAAATTATCAAGGAGTCCTACTACCTTTCGAATCTTGAACAGTCAGCACCTTATCAAGACCTACCCTTAGATACCATAATTCAGGTTAAAGGAATTTAGCTTCTTATGACGTAATAATCAAAGCAACTAGATGAATTCATGCTTTGAAAGATGAACTTACTAAAAGATAAATAGAAACTAGAGATTCACAGATTAAATCACCAAAGAAAATCCCAAAATAATGATGATAGTCTCTTTAAAGTAATTGCTTTCTCAAGCCAAAATAAGCGGGAGAAAAATATCAAAGTACTATGTCTCAAAACTCAAGGTTTGGAACCCTTAAGAAAATCCTAAACAAGGCCTTAAATAGTTCACCCTAATTATGGAAACAAAATAATAAAATTAAAAAATTCCTCAGATTAGGTGAAGCTATTTGTGATAGCCTATCAGGAGGTAGACGACTTATCACAAATGACATCAGCTTTCTTTATGCTTCTGGTACTCGCTGCTTAATATTGACGCCCTACCAGTTCCTTGATGACCTATCATAAATGTCATTAAGGCTTTTCTTCAGCTCTCATGTTCTACCTTAGGCTAACGGTAATCGTGATGACTTATCAGCTCCTTGACGTCCTATCACAAAATATCATAACAGCTTTCAACTTAGGCCAATTTTCTATCTACTACTTACGATGAAAATGATAGCTTATCATAGGGCTGATGACTTATCACAAATGTCGTCAG
>NC_061119.1:85228574-85282674 GCF_002878395.1 Capsicum annuum | reverse complement strand
GTCTCGCCACATCCAAAGCACACATCACTACCGGATCTATATACACCTTTATGATTCTTACCACATTCTTCACAGAATGGGTAGGTACGAACACCACTAGTACTACTCTGGGCTTTGGAGCTTGGCGCTCCCTCAAATCTGACACCCTCAAACGCAAGTGCGATTACACTAGCTGAAGATAGATCTGGAACTAAAAGTCTTCGACCATACTAAGAACTACTACCACCTTGAGACCCTAACTACGAGAAACCACAACTACCTGTTTTGGCTCTCTTACTCACTTTCTCTCTTTTCTTCATCTTATCTGCCTCAATCTATCGCGTATGAATTATTAGCCTAGAAAGATCCATATCTCTATTGATCATGGAAGCTCTACACTTTTTCAACACATCACTTGATACCCCAGTCAAAAACTTACTCATACTCGCTCTAGGGTCAGCTATCAAGTCGGGAGCATACTTAGCTAATAGGTTAAACTTAAGACAATACTCTTTCACTGTCATGAAGTATTGCCTTAGGTTCATAGACTCTTCTACCTTAGCTTCTCTCATTTCTAGTGGGAAAAACCTATCTAGAAAGGCACTTTGAAACTCTAGCTAAGTCACGGGAGCTGCATTCTCCCCTCTACTTTTCTCCTACATCACTACCCAATCATGAGTAATATCTTTCAACCTATAAGATGCTAACTCAACACTCTTCTCCTCTGACATTGCATAATCTGGGTGATCTTCTTCACCTCCTCAAGAAACAACTGCGGATCCTCACCTACTACTGACCCAAAGAATTTGGGCAGGTTTATTTTCATGAAGCTTCAAATCCTGGCTGTGGTAGAATTTCCATCTTGCTGAGGTGGGACTGCAGCCTGACGGTTGACATGAACATTAGTCACCCCTGGGCTAGTGATACGCCCAAATTACAACTCTCGTTAGAAAGTGTAAGTGGTCGCTGTCAAATATAGAACCCAACTGGGTTGGGTGTCGAATCCCACAGGAAATACTATGATCACTAAGTATTGCGATTATTATTAGACTGTTGATCGAAGGTTCCAAGGAAAGGGGGATTTGGTGTAAGTGCACAATAATATTATTAGTGTAACGATGAGATGATATGTGTAATTATATTTGATCACAGATAATGACAAGTTAGGGTTATGTCCACCTTGTAGCTTCTACTTCTCTATTAACTATGAGTAATACGGATTTTATACATGCATGCACTTATAGAGAGATGTATTCTAATTCTACATCTAAATGTTTTTCAACCATTAAGGATTTATTCACCTTAGTTCTTTCGAATCCAAAGTGTGCAACAAATTGTACAAACTCTCCAAGAGGTTAATCCTGCTAGGGCATTAACGTGTAAAATAGAGGTTGGAAATCCTATTTTCTCATCATACTCTCTTTTCCAAACAGTAACTTTTCTATCGAACAAGTTATTGCTATAATGGTGCATTCCCTATGTTTGCAACCATGAGAATTCAATCAAAATGAAGAGAGTAATGATATAAGTGGGTTAACACATCATAAATTCAAAAACCCATAGCAATAGAGAGTATACTACAAGGTTTCCATAACCCTAACAGATAAACTTAGCTACTCATGAATAAAATAGAAATCAACATAGAAATATTCATCATACCAAAAATTAGAACGATCTTGGTGATGAAGGTGACTAGCAAAATTAAGAAGCACGTTTCTCTCTCTCTGTCCTCAAGCTATGCCGCTTTCTCTTGTTTTCAAAATAATATAGAATGAATAATCCCTAAAAATTCAGCAATAATGCTTTTAATAACATCCTTCTCTAATAAATCGGTACTGCATCCTTAACTATTTAAAAATATTGAGTTTGCCTGGAAAAAGTTCTCATACATCACATTCAGTCCAAAAGCTGCTTTCCTTTTTATGTAAAGTTTTCCTTTGCTATCCACAGGTCCCCAAAGTGCTGAAATCTTCCTCATTAGTACCTGAAAAGCATGCGAATCACATAGGTCAGCTCACTTAACTAAAAATAGACTAAAAGTGCAAGAATTATGTATTTTATCCTCAAAACTTAGCTAAAACATGGGTAAGTTATGGTGCTTAGACGTATAAATACGCCCAACATCAAACACTCTCTTGCATATTGGTGGCTAGGGTTTGTTTATGTGTTCTTCAGAGGGCTAAAAGGTCAATATTTCTTCCGTGAATCATCTTGTATAAGGCATGTACTACTTCCCTCGTTCTTATTTCAGCATAATGTCATGTGAAATTTTATTTTAAATGTTGGTTAATGAATCATTAATGGAGGATTTTGAAATATTTTTGAGGGTCTTGATGCAAAGAGTTTGGTTTGGTTTAAACTATGTTTTCACATATTTTTTGTAATGGTATGCATATGTGATTAATTGTTGGTTATGTATTAACAAATGTGTCATCTCTACCCCTAAATTGAATGTTTATGCATTGTTTTTATTTTTGGTAAAGGTGTGCCCTCAACATGTTTGGTAAAATTCCTCAAAGAGTGTTTTTACTTTATTATTGGTTTTTCATTGAAACGCTTGCATGGTTTGGTTTAGTAATGGGACTCTAATTGGTTTTGGATGGTTTTGCATGGTTTAAATGATATAAATGCTTTAAATGCTTGGTATGGTCTATATTGGTTTGGAATGGTTTAAAAGGTATAGGTTTTGGTGGCCATGATTGGTCTATTTTGAAAACCTTGTGGGATACATGAAAATCCCTTAAGTGAATAATTTAACGAAATTGGTTTAAATGGTTTGGAAAGGTAAAAGGTTAAATGGTTAAATTGGTTTAAATAGTTTGGAAAGGCAATTATATATTTCTTGTCTTTCATAGACTTTGGTTTTGGCTATGTCGGGGGCATATCCCGACTACGTACTCTTTGGTTGGTTAGAGGCTTTATATGGAAAACTGTGGAATTAGGTATGGCATTAGTTGTTTATGTTATTTATACATATATTGGCTTATAATTATGGTATGGGTTTATGGCTTCCGCATTGGTTTTTTTGTTCATTGGGTGGATAGACTTGGTTGGGTTGGTCTCGGTTATAGAGTTATCCCAGTCACCACATGGATAATGAGCAATCTTATTATTTGTTCGAACTTCGGCTGACTCAAGGTATGCTATTGATGGTTAGGTTGGGTAACGATGGTTGTTTTCGGTCCCAGTTGGACTTGAGATGCCCATTACAACATAGCCCGGAGGTCGGGTCGTGTTACACCTCATTCTATAGAAATTCACAAATGACCCCATGAAATTGACCCCTACACAACAAACAGATCCAGCTCTAAAATAGAGTTCATAGGGAATTAGAGACCTTGAAATATTGCCTTGACGCTAGCATTGGTCATAGGCTGCAGCAAAGTCATGAGCATTTTTGTAGGTTGTTGGCCAGTTATACCCAAATTGCAAAATATTGTGGCTGTGCGGGTTTATCTATGTTGACCCCCGACTGGTGAATCATGATAACCCTTAAGAATGCTTATCATCTTTACGTTAGGGATGCATCTTTTAATCATAAGACCTGCACAAATTCTGGATAGATAAGGCTCATCCCCAAAGAATTTCCTTACCTTATGCATGAATGTCTTTCTTTGCTGGAAGAAGAAATCTTCTGGAACAAGATCACTTGCCAAGTAATTTGAAGAATCCACAAACCAGGGAATTAGGTCTTGTCATGCTGCCAAAAATTTGCTTGTCTAGAAAAGTATCATTGATTTCAAGTCCATTCCCTACTTTTATATTGCTTCATCGTTAAGTCTGGATAAATGATCTACAACTTGTTTTTTTGTACCCTTTTTGTTTTTCACCTCAGAATCGAGCTCTTGCAACAACTGGACCAAACAAATCAATCTAGGTTTTGCGTCTTTCTTTTCTGTGATGTATCTCAGGGTTGCATAATATGTATGAACAACAACGTTAGTGCCAATTATATAATACCAAAATTTCTTAAAGTCAAAAACCACAGCTTGTAAATCTTATTTTGTAATAGTATAAATCTTCTGAATAGGGTTTAATGACTTGCTAGCACAACAGATAGGGTGCAGAATCTTTTCTAGCATATGTCCTAGGATAGCACCTAGGTCTACACTACTTGCATCACATATGATCTTGAATGGAAAGGACCACTCAGGGTACAAAATGAAATAAGTCACACCAACCATTCCTTTAGGCACTCAAAAACTTTACGACATGCCTCATCAAACTCAAACTTCTCCTCTTACTCAAGATCTTGCAAAAAGGGTTTGCAATCTTTGAGATATCCTTGATAAATGACTTGTAAAAGACAACATGAACTAAAAATCTTTGAATTCTCTTTACTGAGATAGGTGGTGGCAGCTTCTCAATTATATTAATTTTCAGTTTGTCAACGTCTATGCCTCTTTTTTAAATGTTGTGCACAAGCATAATTCTTCTTTTACTATAAAATAACACTTCTCCCTATTGTGTATGATGTTACATTCTTCACATCTCAATAGTGCATTGGCCAAGTGGGCCAAACAGTCATCAAAAGAATCACCAACTACAAAAATGTCATCTATGAATACCTCAATAGTATCTTCTACCATGTCAGAAAAGATGGACATCATGCATCTCTAAAATATGGTTGAAGCATTGCACAACCCAAATGACATTCTTCTGAAAGTAAAGGTCCCATATGGGTAGGTAAAGGTTATCTTATCTTGATCTTCAAGCGTGATCGTGATCTGATTGTGACTCGAGTAACCACCTAGAAAATAGTACTATCCCTTTCTCATAAGTCTTTCTAGCATCCGATACATAAAGTGAATTAGGAAGTAGTCATTTTAGGTCCATGTGTTCAGCTTCCTATAGTCAATTGACACTCTCCAATCTGGGACTGGTCTCATTGCCATAAGCTCATTTTTCTCATTTGGAACGATAGTAATTCCACCTTACTTTAGGATGCATTGAACAGGACTGACCCACTTGCTATATGAAATGGGGTAAACTACACTAGCGTCCAGCTACTTGATGATTTCTTTCTTTACCACCTCCTGCATAGGGGGATTTAGCCTACGTTGATTCTCAATACTCAGGATACGTTTTGGCTTAAGTTGGTCTTATGAGTACAAATCCCAAGCAGAATACTCATAATATTTGTAATGGTCCACTTTATAGGATTCTTTAATATCTGCAACACTAACAACAATACCTCTATCTTTATTTCAAGAAAATTTTCTTCAATAATTACTGGCAAGGTGTTTTCATCCCCCCAAAATGCATAGCACAAGTGGGGTGGGAAGGCCTTTAACTTTATTACCGGTGGCTCCTTTGTTAACAAACGAGTAGGAGGAGCGGTTCTATTTTCCAAATCCAGATCCAGCTTCTTTGGAGAGGAAGTATAGGAACCTCTCCTATATAGGTCACCTACCATCTTATAATATTCCTCAATTCCATCACTATCGAAATTCATATTCATTGTTGCTAGTGCTCAACACCCAACCTTTTTTCAACTAGAGCATTCATTGCATTAACTTCATCATCAATGGTGTCTACCATAGACATGACTCTCATATCATATATATGTCACATTGACTAGCATACATTAAAGATTACCTATTCATCATTGAGTGTGAACTTCATGTATCCTAATTTTATTTTAACTAAAGCCTTACCCATTGCTAGGAAGGGTCTTCCTAAGATAATAGGGACTTGGAAGTCCACCTTACAATCAAGTATCACAAAATTAGCTGGAAAGATAAAGGATGATACTTTTACCAACACATCATAAAGAACACCAATGATTTCTTTCACAGTCTGATTATCCATTAATAATCTCATCAATATCGATTTGGGTGCCCCCAACCCCAAATACTTAAACAGAATCAATGGCTTAAGATTGATACTAGCTTCTAGATCACATAAAGACTGAGTAAAGTTAAAGGACCCAATGGTACATCGAATGGTGAAATCTCCATGGTCCTTCTTTTTCTCTACCTATAATTTAGAGACAACAACACTGCTATGATGAACATTGTCAGTGGGCTCATAGCTCACTGTCCACTTCCTAGTGACTAGATCTTTCATGAATTTAGTGTAACCAGGCATCTGCTCTAATGCCTCTACAAGTGGTATATTTACAGACATATCCTTCAACATAGATTAGAACTTCTAATATTTGCCCTTTTTCTACCTTTTTTTCAACCTCTAAGGAAAAGGAGGGGTAGGTCTCAAAATAGTGTTCAGAATAGGCTCATCAACCTTGCCTTTACCTTTATCCTTTTTATTACTACTCTCTATATTTGAAAATTTTCTAGATTCAATTTCAGGTGCTTCCACTATATCAATAGGATCATCATCGTTGTTTGACTCACTCATATTGTGCAAGGGTGGATCCATGGTGATCTTACAACTTTGAGTGGTAATATCATGGAAATAACTTTCATTCTTAGGGTTTTGCATTGTATTATTAGGAAGAGTACCAGACTTCGTCTAATCAATATGGCTGAAATTTGGCCAACTGCTGCTTTAGTTATTTGTTTACGATGGAAAGCGCCTCAACTTTGTGATTCAACCCTGATATGTCTGTATTAATCTCCTTAAGGAAGATTTCTTGGATTTTTTGGCCTTTGACTAATTTTAGCAACATTGCCTCCATTCTTAACTCTGTATCTCAACTACCTGGTGGAACATATCTATCACTCTTCTCATTATATTAATTTTTTCACTTAAGTAACTATCTTACTCTCTACTTAAGTCTCAATGCTTATCACCATAATAGTTTTGACCTTGGTTTCCTTTCCTTTTGGCTCAGAAACCTGTAACTTCTTAATCCAGATACTTTCCTTCCTTATCTACATCATACTCACAAGCCTTGGAAATAGTTCCTTATGCCCTAACTATATTCACCTTTTTAGTGATTATTGCTATAAGTTATTTTTTAAGCAACACAATATCATTTCTGAGCTGTGCAACCTTTTGTGATACTGTATTATCACCAACTTTGTAGTCACTCAAAGACCGAAGAGCATATGTACAAGCTTCTCTATCAGTCTCTTGGGTGTGCCACCCTTAGTTTATGACAAAGATCTCATCTAGAATTTTCTAGACCATATCCCAATGAAGACACATGAGTGTGCCTCCCAATATAGTGTATTCCATAACACTATAGCTAACGTCTAAGGGTCTATAATATATTTCCAATAGGTTGGATCCATTAATCTAATGATGAGGTACCATGCTTAACTTTTTTGGTATCAAAAACATGCTTCATATATAGACTCTACAAGAAACTACCGAAAGTTGTAAATCTCATCTTTTAGTTGTAGCATCCTAGCGGAAGGAAAGAATTAATTTAAAATCTATCTATGCAGCTCTTTCCAAGTTATGATTGAGCCTCTAGAAAGTTCCCCCAACTATGATGATGCTTATTTTGTCAGCAAAAAAGAGAACAACTACAACCTTAAAGCTTCTTGATCAACCCTAGTATAGTATACAAAGGGCAGATCTAAGGAAAATTTACAAAATGCATGTTTGGATCATCTGTTGCCAATCCAAAAAATACACCCTTTTATTCAACTATTGGATCATTGCACTAGTAATATCAAACTTCACATTAGGGGGTACATAAAATGCCTCTAAATTTTATTCCTAGAAAATAATTTTATCTTTGAGCTCATGGCCCTATTAATGACTCATCATATGAGTTATATGTTGTTGTTATGGGTGTATGGACCCAAGTAGCATCCAAACTAGTTTGAACTTGGTTAATTTTTGCTGAGTATAAGTGACTCACTACGAGATGTAAGACTATGTTACGAGTGGTAGGGTTGAGTCGTATGTTGTCTGGTGTCTAATCCCTTTGGGTTCTATCTTGTATATGACTAGATCATTCGAGTCATATGATCAGGCTACATGTTGGATCATGGAGTTGTAAGTGGAAAGTATATGGGTGTTCAACTTACAACTTAGGAAGCAACTAATTGCTATGAGTCGTATGATGTGGTGATGAGTCGATGGGTTGACTCATAACCAAAGACGACTTTATTTTTATAGCTTTTATTTAGGGGTAATTTGGAAATTTCCCACTTACAATACTTAAGGCCCCACATCCCTAAAATGCTTTAGGGAATTCATTCTATAGCTTATAAGATCAAAACATCCTTTTTACTCTCTCAAATCCTATCAAGAAAAATTGGTTGGGGTTTCTCCAAAGTATCTATCTAAGGGGTCAAGAGTCAAATTATCTCCATGAATCTTTTTAATTGAAGCATGTGACTCTTCCTTCATTGTTAGTTTAGTAAAAGCATAATCTTAAAGCATTGTTCATGGATCATTAATGGTAGTTTTGAAACCAAGGTTGAGTGTTTGAATGCATATTATTGAATATTATTTTCTATGGTTTAAATTATGATTATGCATATTTTAATTATGGTTTTGCATACATGGGTGCATGGTAATGGTGATTTAATTGAGGGATCATAGTTGAACCCTAAATTTGATGATTTTTTCTTTGATAATGGCATGCCCTTAAACCTATCTGTAAAATTGTTAATGAGAATGATATTGTCATAAGTTGAATTGTGTTTTTGAATTAAGGGTTTGGCATAACCATGATAATGATTTGTGAAGGACTTTGTAAGGGCCTTGATGGCTATCGATTGATTTAAAATGTAACCTTGGGGTTTGGTTGGCTAAATAGGTTCGAGTACCAAATGTTAAGTTAAATTAATTTCCTTGGTTGGAAATGGGTTTGAGTCCTAAATGATGAAATTGTGTTTGTTGCACCCTCCGATATTTACTGGTATAGAGGTTGAGGAGGATTCTCAAGGTTTCATTGATTATATAGAGAATATCTTCTAAGTTATGCATACTTCAGAGATTAAAGGGTGGTGTTTGCTGCCTATCAACATAAAGATATGGCATACAAAGAGTGGGAATATTTGAGAGGCAAATATGCTGGTTCTACCTTGTGGGATAATTTCTCTAGTACATTTGTAGACCACTTCTTTCATCAGGAGTTGAGAGAGGTGACGATGGAATAATTTGTTAACTTGAGACAAAGAAGAATGTCAGTCAAGGAGTATGCCATGAAATTTTATCAGTTGTCTAGGTATGCTCTTGAGTTGATGTCTCACCTAAGGGCTAGATGTGAAAGTTTGCTTTTGGACTATCCCCGTGAGTTGATTCATAAGACTAAGGCTGCGTTGTTGAATAAGGACATGGATATCTCTATATTGGTTGTGTATATGTAACCGATTGAAGAAGAGAAAAAAAGTAAGCTGATATTAAATAGAGGTAGAGTAAAAAATTTTGGTATTCAGAATAGGGTAGAGGCAAATAGCAGAGTGGAAAGTGGTCTAAGAAAAGAATTGAGGGAGTCCTAACTCCTATTCGGCGGCTAGTTCTCCCTCCCCAAAGTCATCTAATGATCAACTTTTTAGAGTGGTAATACTTATTTGGAATAGGGTTCCTAATCTTAGGCCAGTCGAGCCTAATCAACAACATCTTACCCTCTTTACAAATTTTGTAACTAATACTACCATGGTCTATGTGATAAAAAGGGGAACCGATGTTTTATATATGGTCAGATGCAACCATATTTTTTCTCTAGTGCTGCTTTTGGGGCATAAAAGGTTCCTATTGACTCTTTATCAGCTACTGCACCAAAGAGTGTCACATCTGGCTCCAGCACTAGTCGAAACCATCTTATGCTCTAACTACTCCTAAGGAGTTCGAGGCATCTTCAGATGTCATTAATGGTATGTTGAAACTATTTTCCCGCGATATGTACTATTTACTTGATCCCAAGTTTTCTCTCTCTCATGAGACCCCATTTTTGGCTGTGTATTTTTGTTTTGGTCCCAAGTGTATTTCAGAACCTTTTTCTATTTTTACCTCAATGGGTGAATCTATGTTTGGTAAAAGAGTCTGTAGGGGTTGTGTGGTATCTATGGGTGGTTGGGAGACTTTGGTAGATTTGTTTGAATTAGACATAGTTGACTTCGATGTCATATTAAGGATGGATTGGTTGCACTCATGCTATGCTTCTCTAAGTTTATAAAACTGTAAGGTCATGTTTAAATTCCTTAATGAGCTAATTGTGGAATTATAGGGAATTTCCCTACTGCTTAAGGGAAGGTTCATATCATATCTTAGAGATCAGAAGTTAATTTCCAAGGGTTGTCCAAATCATTTTGTCTTATTTAAATATTTTAACTTAGAGGGCCCTTTCTTATATTCTGTCCCAGTGGTAAATGAGTTTCTTGAAGTCTTCTTTGATGATCTTCCTGGTATCCCTACCGATAGGGAGATTGATTTTTGTATTGACTTTGTTCTAGACACTCATCCTATCTTTTTTCCCCCATATAGAATGGCTCTAGTTGAGTTCAAGGAATTGCGATATTCTATTTATCCCAGTTCATCAAATATATATCATGACCTTAAGGAGATTTATTGGTTGAATAATATAAAGTGGGATATAACCAACGATATGGCTATGTGTTTGGTGTGTCAGTAAGTGAAAGTGGAGCACATGATACATGGTGGGCTAATCCATGAGATTGAACTGTCGGGTAAGGAAATGGGAGATAATTAATATGGAATTTGTTACCGACCTTCCATGGTCACGGAATTAGTATGACTCCGTTTGGTCATCATGGATAGGATGATTAAGTCTGCTCACTTTTTGCCAATGAGGACTAATTATTCTACTAAGAACTATGCAAATTCGTTCCTTCTGAAGGCCGCGCCTATCTCGATTATTTCAGATTGTGGTACTCAATTCTCATTGCATTTTTGGCACTCTTATCATCATGGCTTGGGGATTAAAGTAATCCTTAGGACCGCTTTTTATCCATAGGCGGATAGGAAAGAAGAAAAAACCATTCAAACTTTAGAAGATATGCTGTGAGCTTGTGTAATAGACTTTGGTGGTAGTTGATACGACCATTTACCTGTCATTGAATTTTTCTACAACAATAGCTACCAATCAAGCATTAGAATGGCTTTATTTATGTCTTTGTACGGTAAGAGGTATAGATCTCCTATTGGATAGTTCAAGATTGGTGAAACAGAGATATTTGGCTCTAATTTGGTTTACCAAGCTACAAAAAATGTGAAGTTGATTGAGATAGGATTAAAAATGCCAAAAGTCACAAAAAATCCTATGTGGATGTAAAGTGAAAAGAGTTAGAGTTTGAGGTTTGAGATTCAGTTTTCTTGAAGGTATCTCCCATGAAGGGAGTAATGCGGTTTTTGAAAAAAAGGAAGCTCAGCCCCGAATATGTTGGCCCGTACTGGGTTTTAAGAAGGGTTGGTTATGTTTCATATGAGTTGTATTTGTACACTATCCTGAGTTCAATTCATCCAGTATTTTATGTGTCCATGTTTCAAAAATGCGTGGGTGATCCTTTATTGGTTTTTCCATTGGAGAACATTCTTATTTAAGATTCTTTATCCTGTGAGGATGTCCTAGGGAGGATCCTGGATCGAAAAGTATGTCAGTTGCGAATTAAAGACATAGTTTTGATAAAGGTTCTATGGGGGAACCAAAAGATTGAGAAAGCTACTTGGGAAGCTGAAGATGACATGAAGTCCAAGTATCCATTCCTATTCCCTATTCAGGATAATTGTAATTAATGTATGTGTAGTTCTTAACATCTTAGTTTTCTAACATATTTAAAGGTAAGAATAGAGATTTTTGGGGTTTAATCGTGCTAGTCAATGCCAGTCCCATCATTCGAGGATGAATTATCCTAAGGAGTGGGGGGAGACTAAAAAGCCCTAGAATTTTGGTCCTTGAAAATTTTTTGATCTTTGAGCTCATGGACCTATTGACGATTCATCATACGAGTCATATGGTGTGGTTATGGGTCTAGGGATCAAGTCGTAACCAAACCAGTGTGAAATTGGTTAAGTTCTACTTTGAGTACAAATGACTAACTACGAGTTGTAAGACCATGTTACGAGAGAATTGAGTCGTATGTTGTCAAGTGTCTAATCCCTTTAGGATCTGTCTTGGATACGACTAGACCATACGAGTTGTATAGTCAGGTTACATATGGGATCATGGAGTCATAAGGTGGACAATGTATAGGTTTTTAACTTACCATTTAGGATACGACTCATGGCTATTAGTCGTATGATGTGTTGATGAGTCTATGGGTTGACTCGTTACGAAGGATGACTTTTTTTATAACTTTTAGTTGGGGGTACTTTGGATATTTCCCACTTAAAACTATTAAGGCCCCACGTCCCTATAACACTTTAGGGCATTCATTCTATACCTTACAAGATCAAAACATCCCCATTACTCTCTCTAATTCTCTCAAGAAAAATTTGCTAGGGTTTCTCCAAAGTGGTTGTCTAAGGGTTCAAGTGTCAATATCTCTCTGTGAATCTTTGTAATTCAGGCATGTAACTCTTCCCTCATTGTAAGTTTACTAAAAGCATATTCTTAAAGCATTGTTCATTGATCATTAATTGTATTTTTGAAACCAAGGTTGAGGGGTTTGAATGCATATTCTTGAATATTATTTCTATGGTTTAAATTATGATTATGCATGTTTTAATTATGGTTTAGCACACATGGGTGCATGGTAATGGTGATTTAATTGAGGGGTCATGATTGAACTTTTTGGCTTTGATAATGGCATGCCCTCAACCTGTTTGAGAAATTATTAATAAGAATGATATTGTCACAAGTTGAATTGTATTTCTGAACTAAGGGTTTGTCATAACCATGATAATGATTGGTAAAGGACTATGCAAAGGCCTTTATGGCTGTAGATTGATTTAGATTGTAACCTTGGGGTTTAGTTGCCTAAATGGGTTCGATTCCCAAATGTTAAATAAACTTGGTATCTATGTTTGGATAGTGGGTTCGAGTTCCAAATGATGAAATTATTATTGTGGTGTAATGTAAGCTTGCAAGTAGGGTTGGTATAATGATACTTATAGGCTGCCTATATGTATAATGGTTTTAATAAATGTTGATGCATGTTAAATTTTTTAAATTGAGCTTATGCGAGGGATATGTAGCCATGCCGTGAAATTGTGCTAGTTGGTGCGGGTTTCTAAATGTCTGAGAGGTTTGAGTCCCCTATATTGGTCATATGAATGGGATTTTTAAGTCCCCTATATTGTATACATTGGTTCCTAATTCACCTTGATTATGTCGGGAGGTTCGATTCCCTCCATAAAAGCATATACCGATATGGATATTCATTGGTACGTGTGACTATATGCACTAAGGCCCTTCCAGCTAGAGAAGAGCTAGGCCCATATAGCCTGTAGGTGCCTTGTTATATAACGTTTATGCTATATAACCCAGTTTAAGGTTTTTGAAGTTCATGCTAACCCATGCTCCCTACCCCAACATGTGGTATTATATATGTATGTGTACTTCATGTGATATTATACATTGAATGTTGTATTGGTTTTGAATTAGTATCATGGCATTATTTTGTTCCTGTATCCCTGATTTACGTGTTAGCGCTCCAACTGCTAACAGTCTTTAGATGTTATATTTCCATGTGATGCAGGAACTTGCCATACTTCTATATCTCCTGGATAGTGACTTAGATTTGGGATCAGCTAGCGAGTCAGATTGAAGTGGTGAGCTTCCATCCTTTGAAAGACCCCAGTTCATATTGTGGTTTTCTTTTTTCTTTTGACTATATTTTGGATATTGGTTTCAGCTATTATCGGGGGCATGTCCCGACATTTTATTGACCTTTAATTTGTAAAGGCTTCTTGGATTAATGTGCACGTGGGTGGTTTGGTTAATTTTTTGGTGAAGAACGATTTTCCAGTTACCTGTGGTTGGTATGGACATATCATGAATTATAATTAGTTTATTATACACCATTTTTTTATATATTCGGAATTCATCGGACATTTGGGGATGTTGTGTTGGTTCTGTTAGGTGAAGGGGGTGTTCTCTAGTCCTCGTCGGATTTGAGATTTCCATTACATCCAAGACCTAGTTTGAGTCGTGATTTTATACCAGGAGGAGCAATGACTCCAGCCTCTGGAGGCTCCACATAACCTATGTACTGATCTTTATTATATGGAGGTAGATACTGATACACTGGTATTACTCAATATTTTCCAGTACGTGATCTATCACGATCACCATCGAGTGGTGCTCGATAATCAACTGGTCTTGGATTAGCTAGTTCTGCCCATTGAGCCAACCTGCTTCCTCAACCACTCTTTTCTTCTGTTCAACTACCTCTTCTAATATTAGCTCCATCTATCTTTTAGCAACATTCTTTGGATCACATAAAGTAGGCGGAGGTATAGCAAGAGAGGCATCTCAAACTCCTGCTAGAACACCATCACGAGTTTGCTCCGATATTATTATTGGTGTTTATAGAATTCTTTTGGGTTCTTGATCAATAAGGAGTAAGGGTTTTCTTGAATTTGAGTGATAGGAATACACCAATATATTCACAACTAAAGAAGAAAATAAAACTCGTGAACTTCACCAACTTCAGTCAACAATTCAACTCCGTATTCCCCAGCAATGGCGCCAAAATTTAATGTCATCCAAAAACTACACTCCAAAGAAGTATGCTGTGGTCGATGTCAAATATATTAACCCAAACAAGGTTAGGGTTGAACCCAAAAGGAATGCATAGGAAAGTCTCTCAAACTTTATAAAATCCATAAGTAGTACGGAAAAATAAATAGGGGGATTTGTAAATGACAGTAACAAGTAACCGAACTCGAATACTTGAATTTGTAAACAATAGAAGCCATACACTAGGACTTTGTTCCCCCTGGCTTCTCAGCTCGGTAAGTTTCTAATGTTTGATCTATCTAAGCTATTACTTCTGCGTGCAAGGTGGACAAGATATGTATTATTAACCATCTTATGAACATGTTGATAAATCTCACCCTTCACTTTTTGAGGTGCAAGATATCTTCCTGCTATCCCTTATCTATAACCGAACTACAACTCTCACCTTTTGAGTTTCAAGTTGAGTAGAGAAGGGTTGACAACCTTAAATCACTGTTCTAGCCACATTTACTCAATCTTAAACTCACTTGTGAGGGCATTCATGAGTACAGACAATTCCCAAGATTCTGAAGTAGCTTGGGGTATGATTAATATGAAGAAGGTTGCAATACACACAGCTATAATAGAGTTGATGAACTTCCCACTTCCCTTACATAGTTAATCCACCAGGGTTCCTACAACCCTAATCAAGGAAGTTAGCTGCTCATACTTATGAAATAATCCTTGATAATCAATGAAGAAGACATGTAATTGATTGCACAATAATGAAATAATGAAATCCAAAATCTCCAATTGAATACAAAACAAAAAATCCAAGAACAAATGTATTAATGATTAAAGTATGTGAAAGTATTTAGAACATTATCAAATGTTCATAACCAAATAAAGAAATAAGCCTAATGTATTTATATTATCAAAATAACAAAGGAATCCTAATTAAAATAGAATAGAAAAATTAAGTCGGCAGTGGTTATGTCTCTGGCAACGAGTAGGTTTCCTTATTACTCGTTTCCTGCTATCATAACTCTCTGTTGTCTTCAATGGTTACGACTCATTTAGTTAAATTGCGAGTTGTATCCTGCTAATCATAGTCACTCCATTAGATTTTCATTTTCAATTCACTTGAGTCTATTGTCGTTACAACTTCCCACAATAAGTCGTTTACATACTCTAGGAATCGTGGTCTTCACTCGTAGACTTTACAGCGTCCATCTTCAATTCTTCAAACACTAGTCACATTACAACTTTCCATAGGAGTCATAGTCTGTTCGGATGACTCGTAGCCTTTCTTTACCTAGTTCTTGAATTTGTCTTTAGCCACTGTTACAATTATGAGTTGGGGTACGAGTTGTAAACCGACTTAACAAATCTTAGACTACTCAACACTTTACTTCTTTAGAGCATTTTTCTTCTCTTTTTCAGTCCAAGCAACTCCCTACCAAATTTTTCTGCAAAACACATAAAATACACATTATATCCAACAAAAAAACCTAAGTCAATGCATAATTTGACCATTTTAAGGATCGAATGTTCCATGTTTCCATGACCTATCACCTATTTCCTTCTATATTTTATGTTTTATCTTTTGTTTTGAGATAGATGTTATTGACTATTTTAGAAATTAAGTTGTATTATTACTTAATTATATTGTACTAGCCCTACCAGGTCGCGAGATGGTTTTCTATGTATTGACTATATTTCGTCTATTTCAAGTATTTAGTTTGTTTGAATTTGTGTTGTTAATTTTTGCCTATGTTGGAATTTTTCCACCGAGTTAACCCATTGTGCTTAGCTCCAAGTTATGATTTAGATTACCTACTAGTGGGATATAGTATGTGCTATCATGACTGGGTCGTGACACATAATATGACAAAGCATAAAAGTTGGCCTCATAGGCTACAATAGACACATTACCCTATCCAAGGGCCAAAAATTCATCCTTCTAATGGTCATGAAGAGTACGAGGTACGTACTTCTCTAAAAATAGGGTATAAAATTAAGACCATGCTAGTGGAGGAAAAATTGGAGACCGGCATTCCACATAATCCCTCCACCATTGTATGTCATCCATCACCTTGCAACCAGAAAGTAACAAACTCAACCCCGTGCTACTCAATAATACCTTTTTTGTCCAACTTTTTATAACAATCAACCATAAACTCAAATGCATCCTCTATCTTTAGAGCCAACAAAAGTAGGACATTAAATCTTCCATAACTTGGTTAGTATGTCATGCTTGATCCAACTCATTATAGGACCTAACATCAGATGAGGAAAGATCTCAGTGACTAATGTCTCAACCATTCGAGGAGCAACTATAGTAGTTGGCTAAATACCCAAGAATTGATTAACAGGCATCAAAAGAGTAGCCCCATTACCAGCTAATCCACTAAGAAAAGAAAACACTTGGTAAATCATCTCTCAAGATTTAGGGGAAGAACTATTGATACAATAAAAATACATAAAGAAAAATAAACTTTGAAAATCCAAAGAGTAAGCTAAGATAACAAAACAAGAAATTTAGGATAGATAAAACAACCTAAAGCTGGAAAATTCAATGAATATAATGGGTATATTAATCCTGAAAACCCAAATGATAAAACTTACAAGAACTAATTATCTTATGAAGACCCAAGTGACACTAATCCACTCGCAACCCACATTCCTCAACAAGTAAATAAGATCCTAACAAACTTAAAAACACTCGCAAGTGTATCGCTCATCATTATTCATCAACTAAGACTAAGAAACTATAAATCCTAACTATTTATAGCTATAGGCTATTTATTAAAAAATGATCACAAAAGTGACCCAATAAGACCAAGCGGTCCAATTTGTAGTTTTAGCAATGCACCTTCTATGTTCCAAGCTATTATCCAAACAAGATGTTGCTAAATGGGATAGTTTATTGTATCATCATATGTAGCTCCTCTCGTATGACAAGATATCATCCAAAAACATACTTGCTTCACTACGATGATCATCTTGGATCTGTAAGTGTTTTACGTCAAACATTGATCTCAAAGGATTGGAACTGATTCATTTTGTATCATCCTCCCATTATTGAAAAGGATTAGACCTAAAATACAAATATTTTAATAACTTGTCATCAAACTTTCCAAGTTTGGAATCCTTTGGTAAGAACTCTGTTAGGCATTCTTGCTTATTTTCTTAAGGCACTCTGCTTACATACTCCTTTGAACGTATTTGTTCAGGAGTTTGGATAATAAACAGAGTGATACATGGTAAAATCCAATTATCGTGGTTAGTGGGTAACAAAGGTCTAATTCTGGAAGTGCATCTGCCAAATTGGATTTAGAGTGGTCAAACAACAATTTATGGGACTTTTTTTATATTTGGTAGGCTTGAGGAAGTTTGGTCATAAGGTCAAGGAGTAAAATAAGAGGCTTTTAAATGGTACCCAATATTTGCCATCCTTTTACACCATCCATGTTTGAGAACTTGTCATTCATGTGTGACAATCTTCAAGTCAATTGTTTTACATCTTGTCAAATCCCTAGGAGTGCCTCCAAGTGGTATTAAGGGTTAATCCTCCTATAGTCCTTAGTACACTTGAGAAATGGGATAAAGAAAATATAGATGACTCAATTAAAGGTAAAAGGAATTTAAATAGGAAATTATCTAAGAAACAAATAATAAAAGCACACACAAGAAAAAAGACAAGAAAAATGGAGTCAAGAACTAATCACAACTAAGTTGGGTGTTTACTAATTATTAATTAGCTGCTTAAGAATTAAGGAAGAAACATGGAATCATAATTTAAATTGCTGATGTTTGGTCACTATGACATTCATGTGGTGGTTCGTTAATATTTCGGACACACCTAGGTAGTAGGTTGTCCAAACTTAATCCTTATGATGGTTTGCATGGTGGTCCATCAATGTGTTGGGGATTAGTCACTCAAACCATCAAGATAAACTAGAATATGTTCCTCCTTTGAAGATTATGATACTTTGGTTTGGGGAGTTGTTAATATCTTGGAGATTAGTCAAGGTACCCGTCACCCTTATCTAGAATGTTGCTCAAGGCTTTCTCATATGAAAGATGGTGTCGAGGGTAGCCAAGGTGTTAGTGATTCATCAAGGCTAGGCATTAGGAGTAATCGACGTGTTGCTTTGATTTGGTGGTAGTGATGCTGGAGTAGCGACTAGTTGATTACTTGGTGGTTCACCAAGTGAGCAGTTAGGATCCAACAACCTAGGATTCCTCGTGTTCCATTGTACTTTCTATTGAATATTCCTTGGAATAAATAAGTACAACTCATTTTTCCTTTACCCTTTTTGGATCAAACCTTTTCATTTGAATGTTCTTCTTCAACAAGACATGAAGATTATGGAGAACATAAGAACATTTATAATTTGAACCCTACTCAAACAAGAATGTAATTCAATGATATTTCTACTCAAACACTTTTCAACCTCCCAAACAAACTGCAAATATTTTTAAGCCTCAATTCTCAACCAAAATTTTTAGATTTGAGAACCCACTTCTATTTTTCTTCAAACTCAAGCTCTAACAATAGTGGAACACTCAAATCTTCTTAGATTATGCTTAAATTTTGAAATTAGACTTAAATAGTACCAAACAACAAGATTCTAGCACTATAAACTCAAGGAAACACAAAAATTAAAGACTCAAGATTTGAAAAATACCCAAAAGAATAAAAACCCTAATTTTTTGACCTTTTTTAGATAAAAAGCCTAGGATTAGAATAATGGAATGATTCTAAGCTCATACTTTATACCAAATGATATGACACAAAATATGAAAAAAGAATAAACTACGAAAATCACAATAATAAGCTAAGATAACAAAATAAGAAATTACGGATAGATAGAATGACAGAGATAGGAATCAATTAAACCAATGGGTATATTAAGCCTAAAAGCCCTAACAATAAATCCTACAAGCACCAATTCTCTTAGGAAGACCCGAGTGAAATTAGTCGACTCATAATCCACATTTCTCAACAAGTCAATAGCTCCCAACATGCTCCAACACACTTGCAAGTGTATCTCTTATCATCATTCATCAATAAAGCCTAAGAAAATGGAAATTCTAACTATTTATATCCATGGGTTATTTATTAAAACAAAAGCCAAAAAGTGACCCAATATGACCAAGTATCCTAATTTACGCTTTTACCAATGTCACTCATATGATACAAGTTATTATTCAAATATGATATTTCTCAATGGGATAATGGATTTTATCACCAGACATAACTCCTCTCATGTGCCGAGCTATCATCTAAACATGTACTTTCTTCCCTAGGATGATCTCCTTGGATCCTTAGGTGTTGTCATTAAATCATGGATCTTAAAAGATTGGAAATGATAGACTTTGTACTAATAGAACCTTCATTTGACACCAGCTCTTCCTACTCCACAACATCCTTATTCATCTCCTCAACCTCTTCCTAAGGGTACTGGGGTATGGAGAAGTCATTGATCTCTAACGAGGATGATCAACTATTGCCAAATACCTGGCGGGTGTAGCTCTCTATCATCCCCTTGTTGTTCCCCTACCTCTTTAATCTCCTCATACATATATAGCCAATTCTGTAGCTGAAGCTACTGGTGTGGAAGGGATGCAACTCTAGGTCCGTTCCCTCTATTATTAACCATTTATGGATGAAAGAATAAAAAAGATCAAATACCAATTTTTATCACCAGATACTAATGGGTATAAATTAATAGAATTATAAAACGAAATTAAGTTTCCTAAAGTCTTATAGCCTCTCAAAGAAAAGTACAAACAGATCTGTACCATTCCAAAGGACTTTCTTAGACCCATTTTGGTACAACGAGATCAATGAACCTAGGGCTCTATTAAAAACTTTTTTCATGACCCAAACCTATCATGAGTCGGACCCGCACTAACCCTTGGGTGGGATAACTAACTTTCTTAATGAATGAATCTAACACATAGCTAAAAATTAAGAAACAAAACCATTTCTATAGAAAAAACTAATAATTCGATACAAATCCAAAATAATAATTTGAAAAATCTAATAGCCCCTTAGAATATGAATTATTATGTGAAAAAACTAATAAGTATCAAGAAATGGGTTATACCAAGATAATTGAAAAAGTGTAAGTCCGAAACAATGGACCAAAAACTAAATAAAGAACTTATGGAAGATCTAATGATGTATATCACCCTCGAGTTCTTACACTATCTGAATCCCAACCGAGGTCTCACAAAGTCACCAAAATATTCTCTATAATTAACAAAAAAAGAAGAGCACATGTAGTATCAGTACACAAGAAAACAACATAAACTAGCAGGGTGGCCGAAAAATCCAAAATGCGGAATATGAGTGTATAACCATGAATTGGAAAGGAAGGAAAACCATGAATACCTACCATATATACTTGGCTCAAGTTCTTAATACTTAACCTTGTTCAATGACAATGTGAAAATTAGTCAATACAAGTCAAGTCAAGACCATGACTACTCACAAGACTCCAAATCAATAATTTTAACTCATATAATTAAAGCAACCATATAGATAATATGGAGTTTTTCCACAACATTCAATTACCCTCGACCTCTCAAGGATCCATAAGAATAACAGCAATGGAAACTATCATTCAACCCTATTTACATAAAGAAGCCACCTTTAATAATTAAACACCATAACCCAGTTCACTCATGGAACCAACACAACAAGTTAACATGTAAGACCAGTTTGCTTAAGGAACTAATACTATAGTAACTACCTAATCTCTAATTCTCTCAACGAACCATCGCACTCACAAATATGTTGTACATAAATGGTAAGAGTATTATGGTTATCCACTAACCATGACCAGGGGATAACCTCTTGCCCTTGTACCAAATTTCAGACATTAATTGCTTGATAATTTTATGCCAACCTATTCCAAGAAGATGTCCAAATATTGGGTCATCCCACAATAATAAAAAATACCAGAAAAATCATAACTATAATAATAATAATAATAGAAAATTATTTGTAAAAAATTAAAAACTTTCATATTAGTTTATTATACGCAATAAACACTTAGATATATTAAACAACCATTCAATTTCCTTGAACATGATTTGTACAGGTATTATAAAGGAATAGTTGTCATGCACAAATAATAGAAATTGGATTTCAACTATATTAAACCATCACCTACCTTAATCCAAGCCTAAATGCTCTAATGAGTATGGGCCTTCTATTTTCTTGCAACCACATCTTGATTATTGTCTAAAAATATATATATATAAACATAATTAGCCTAATAACCTACAACATCAATATTATACCTTAATCTTGAACCCCAAAGGCCAGTTTCATGATTAGTCCTTTAGCTCTTAGGGTTTTCAACTATAAATTCATCTTAAACCCACGAATTTCATGGTTACATAAGTGAATTATTGACATGTAAGAGTAAATTATTAACGTTTAACTAAAATACACAGGTTTTATAGACAAATTACCCTATTGAACTAGAAAAATTAGAAAAGCCAAGCTAGATCCTCTCCAGAACCTGTAAACTAGTGATTTTATGGTTAGAAATATGAAAAACTAGTTTATACGAGTGGTTTACTTACCTTTACGAAGAAATTTGGTGGAAAATCAGCCAAAATCATCTAATCTTTCACCATAATGAGCTTAGAAAATACTAAATTATTTTGGAGAAATTTCTACATAAATTGCATATATCCAGCTATAAAGACCTAGTACAACAATAACAGTATCATCATAGTAGAGCACAACCACTATGGTAAGATTAGTGGAGATTTACTCCCACTATAGTAGAAATTATTTTTCTATATCAGTGTTATAATCAAGCCCACCACTTGTTATAAAGGTTGTAGTGAGAAAGAAACTATGGATTTCTCCAAATTTTTCTTTTTCACAACGCACTCTCAAACCATGATATTCTTAAGTATACCCTTTACTTTATGTTTGATATAGGGAGTTACCCAAATTCACTATCAAAAAATTATAGGGATTCCTTGTTATATTAGCTAACATAAAAATGTACTAAACTTTGTTACATTTACACAGTCCATTCCTAGACTGTCCTAGACCATAACTTGGTAAGATTTTATCGAAGACTAGCCTAAAAGTTCTAATTTTCAATTCAGAAAAAATCTTAACTCGATTTTTGTTCATTAGCCTTACCCATAATTATTAAAAGGGTCGTTACATCCACGGGGTACACTTTTTAATAGATGGAGAGTATTCAGATTCTTTAAGAAAACAAAAATCTATTTGTTAGCGTTGGAAGGCTTTAGGTGAGTTAAGAGAAACTTTTTGACTAAATGATATTTGTTATGAATATGGAAGCAATGTATAGGTGAGTTAATGAGCTCTTATTTGACTGTTATACCTATTATTGTATGTTTTATCCAATGTATGACTACTTTTTTATCCACTAAATTAGTATTATAATGTACTAGTTTCATGTTGAACCTCTTTTGTGAGCTATGTCCATAGATATTACATTTTGTCATACCCCAAAGCTTCCTAAATTATTTTGTCTCAAGAATGTCAAGCATTACCTTCTAAATTTAATGATATTTATTCCATGGGGAATTTTCTAGATTTTTACTTTTTGTCCTATGGAAAATTTAATAAGCTTTCCATTGATATAAAATTCACCTAAGTCTAATAACCAGGTAAGAAGTTATGACTATTTCAAGTCCCCATCATAAAACAATGCCATATTGGTCAGTGGCGTGCCATGCCACAAGATAAAATGGAAATTGTCCTTTTTCCAGTGTCCCAGCATAATTTCTCCACGCTATGCCAAACTTCTAGGTCACAAATGAATTGGCAACGCGATGGCTCCACATTGCGTCATTTCCTTATTTCTCAATTGACAAATTCTAGTGACATGGCACGATAGCGCCGCGTCACGCCAGGGGTTTAGGTCGGGAAATTTTTACCAATATAAAACATGCGTCTAGGGTTAAAAGGGTCAATTTCCCACCCTTATTTAAGCCCTTTAACACTAGATTCAGCTATTTGGAACCCAAAATATACTAGTTTCTTTCAAATTTCTCTCAAGAACAAGCAAGGGTTTCAATTGGGGATTCAATTTCAAGAAAGTCTCTCCATCAATCTTTGCTAAATCAAGAACTAAGGTATGTTAAGTGTTGATTCATGGGTCTCTTTTACCCATGAAGCTTAATAATCTCTTTTCAAAATAAAAGATTTGTATATTTATGGATGTTCATGATTTGATTGAATTGAAAAGTGATGTTCATGTTGTTGTTTGGTTTGATTCCATGTTATAGACTATTAATATAAAGAATTGATTATAGTATATGAGGAATTACGTCGTATTCATGATAAAACCCTCAATTCACAAGTTGATTGATGTATCCTTGATTATTAGATATGTTGATGATTATATAACTATAGCATCCTCCCCTCATATTTTATTAAATGCGTGTATGAAGAAAAATTGTCATACTAGTATGATAATGTGAAATCTCCATTCATGTACATATTATGTATGTCAAGTGTTTGATAAAATGTCTTAGCCAATTAGTGTTACAGATTGGACCCTAACATAGCTATAATGGCGTATTAGGGGCATGTCGGTTAGATAACTACTTCCCACAGTTTCTGTTACAAAATCGGAACTGTCAAATACAGTCATTCAGTCTTAGTAATAGAACTCAGATAGTTCTACAAAATTTTGAACTGTTTGATGCAGTCAACTCAGAATAGTATGGAACTTAGCTAGTTCATTAGATTCAGGAATGTCAGATATAGTCACTTATGTCATCAGTTATATCGGTCATTAGAATTTAGTTATCAGTCATGCTAGTTATCTGAAAATTTATGTTATCATAATCTCAGATATAGTTACAACATATTCATGCATGTATTCTCATGTTTATATTAGTCAGTTAGCCAGTATTGTTCATGTATGTAAACCCCATGCATTCAACCTACCTTCCTTGTATGCCAGTACATTCAAAGTACTAACACATTTGTGCTATGGTGTCTTATACCATAAGTTCAGAAGCACAAGCTCCAGAGCATCTATGGCATTCCATTCTCACCAGTCAAAGTTAGCAGTGAGTCCTTATCTTTTGAGGACATGGTCATTTATTTACTATCTCATTAATTAATTTATAAGTTGGAGTTAGTTGGGGACATGTCCCATCAACTCATACAGACAGTTATGTTATAGAGGTTTTTCTGACTACATTATGTTTAGACAGTATTTCAATTTTGGGTATTCTATTACCCCACTCAGATATTATATTTTATCAGTCATGCATTTTTGAATCTTATGGCCTTTCAGCCTTTATTTCCGCATTATATTTAGTATGTTATATAGTGTACAGGTATAGATATCAGTCATGGTTTAGCTTATGGTCCTTTCGGTCATGACCAATGTGTAGTGTTCTGAGTACAAAATTCAGGGCGTTACAAACTTTGTAGCATAGCCTAAGGTTCAATAGTGCCCTAGGATGTCTGAAAGCCACATCTGGTATTGTACATTGGTGTATTGCATGCCACATTTATGTACAAGAGGCTAAGGATTAAGAATAGTTTTCCTTTTTTTCTACATTCTTGTCATTCTAATAAGCATAATCTCAATTGAATCTCTCAGTCTAATCTGTTTCTCCCTTTTTTGTATAGAACATACCTCCTAAAAGAAGAAACAGAAATCAGTCATCCCCTCAGCCTAAAGAATTTTTGGGCGAACATATTTCTCATGCCGAGTTTAGAGCTACATTCACTACTCTTGCTCAGTCAGTTGCTACTTAGAATAAATGATCATCCATCATTCCAGCCAATCCAGTGGCCAATTTCGCTGTAGCCATGATTCAGTACTTCACTCGAATGAATCCTCCATGCTTTCTTGGGTCTAAGTTAGATGAGAACCCTTAGGAATTCATCGATCAGGTTTAGAAGGTTACAGACATTATGGGGGCTACTTCTATCGAGAGTACTAAGCTAGATGAATACCAGTTGTAGGATGTTTCCCAGACTTGGTTTAAACAGTGGAAGTCAAAAAGTCCAGATGATGCAGGGCCTATTTAGTGGGAGGAGTTTGTCACTGTATTGTTTGGTAGATTCTTTCCCCAAGAGCTGAGAGAGGCTAAGGTGTAAGATTTTATCAACCTCAGGTAGGGAAACATGACGGTGAAAGAGTATTCTCTTAAGTTTACTTAATTAGCTAGATATGCTCCTCATGTGAATTCAGATATGAGAGCCAAGATGAGTAAGTTATTTTCTGGGGTGAATGATAGTGTGGTCAACGAGTGTAGGTCTACGATGTTGAAGAGTGACATGACTTTAGCCAGGCTTATGATATATGCTCAACAGATAGAAGATCAAAAGGTTAAGATGAGGGAGAAAGAGAATAAGAGAGCAAAGACAAGTAGTTTCAAGTTTACTTAATCCAAATTAGAAGGAGAAAACTGCTCTTAGTTCCATCCTAAGTCATCAGTTTTAGCTTCTTCTTCAGCCAGTGCTCTAGCTCCTAAGTTCAGGGATGGAAATAGAGATAGGGCACCAGGCTCGAAGTCTCAGGGCAGTGTTACCAATGCCCAAACTAATTCCCTTTGTCAGACTTGTGGTAAGAACTACAAGGGTGCTTACATAGTTGGTAGCAATGTTAGTTTTGGATATGGCAAGCCAGGCTACAGAGTCAGAGATTGTCCCCAATCAGGTTATCAGGTTCAGTAGAACTGTTCCTCAGCTCAGTCCGATCGCCAATATCAGTAGGGTGCCACTTCCAGTGCTACTAGTAGGCAATACCCAAATATACTTTATGCTCTTCAGTCTCGGCAAGATCAGAAAAATTCATTTGATATGGTTACTGGTCTGTTATAGATGTTTCATGTGTATATTTATGCTTTGGTATATCTGGGAGATTCTTTTTCTTTTGTCACTCCCTATATAGTAGTTGATTTTGGAATCTATCTCAAAATTATAGCATATCCTTTTTCAGTCTCTATCCCAGTAGGTAAAACCATCATAGCCTGACAGGTATACAGGAACGGTCTGGATATGATATTTCAGAAAGTCACTTCAACAAATTTAATTGAATTAGAGATGTTTGATTTTGATGTCATTCTTGGTATTGATTGGCTTCATTCCTACTATTCCATAATCGACTACAAAAATAGAATAGTCCAGTTTTAGTTTCCCAATGAACCTATCCTAGAGTGTAGGGGTAGTACTTCAGCTTTAAGAGGTCAGCTTATTTCCTACCTTCAGGTATGGAAAATGATATCTAAAGAATGTGTCTATCATCTTGTTCAAGTTAAGGTCCCTAGTTCTAAAACTCCTAGTCTTGAATCAGTCCCACTATTAAATGAATATTCAGTTGTTTTTCCCGAAGATCTTCCAGAAATTCCTCCTGAAAGGGAAATAGACTTCAATATTGACCTTATTCAAGATACTCAGCCTATATCTATTCCACTATATAGAATGGCAGCAGTAGAACTCAAATAACTGAAAGAGCATTTGAAGGGTCTCTTAGATAAGGGATTCATCAGAACTAGTATGTCCCCATGGGTGCACCAATTTTATTCGTGTGCAAGAAAGACTATTCTCTCAGGATATGTATTGATTACCGTCAACTCAATAAAGTTAAGATCAAGAAATAGTATCCTCTTCCCAGAATCAATGACTTATTTGATCAACTTTAAAGTGCCAGCTATTTCTTTAAGATAGACCTCAGATCTGGCTATCATCATCTCGGAGTCAGAGAATGTGACATTTCAAAAATATCTTTCTGAACTCGATATGGTCACTTCAAATTCCTTGTCATGTCTTTTGGTCTTACTAATGCCCCAACAGCTTTCATGGACTTAATGAACCATGTGTTCAAGCAGTACTTGGACATATTTGTCATAGTCTTTATGGATGATATTATGGTCTATTCCCGCAGTGAGCATAATCATACAGACCATCTCAGAATTGTACTTCAGACTCTCAAAAATTACCAGTTGTTCTCCAAATTCAGTAAGTACGAATTTTAGCTAAGGTCAGTAGCATTCCTTGGACATATCATTTCTGCTGGTAACATCAGAGTAGATCCTCAAAAGACCAAAGTGGTAAGAAACTGGCCCAGACATGTCTCTCTATCAGACATCAGGATTTTCTTAGGTTTGGCTGGCTATTACAGATGTTTTTTTGAAGGATTTTCGTCCATTGCATCCCCTATGTCCAGATTGACTTAGAAGAAAGTCAAGTTTTAGTGGTCAGATCCTTGCGAGAAGAGCTTTTAGGAGTTGAAGACTTGACTCATCTCAGCCCCAGTTTTAGCTCTTACAAATGGTCCAGATGGGTTTGTAGTGTACCATGATATATCCAGAGTAGGTTTGGGTTGTGTCCTCTATGAGAAGAATTATCTTTCTCATGATCTTGAGTTAACAGCAGTGGTTTTTGCCTTAATGATTTTATGGAATTACATGTACAGAGTTCATGTAGATATTTTCACCGATCATAAGAGCCTTCAGTATGTCTTTTCTCAGAAAGATCTCAATCTTCATTAGAGAAGGCGGTTAGAGCTTTTGAAATATTACAACATGAGTATCCTTTATCATTCGAGAATGGCCAATACAGTGGCCGATGCTCTTAGTAGACTTTCTATTGGTAGTGTTACTTATGTCAAGGACAGTAAGAAGGACTTATCTCAAAAAGTCCATCATCTTTTTAAAATAAGAATTCACTTAGTCGATTTAGAGGAGGATGATATATAAGGTCAGAGTAGTTTGGAATCATCTTTAGTTTTTGAGGTTTGAAAGAAAAGCAAGATAAGGACCCTAGTTTAGTCAAGTTGAAAGAGTCAGTTAAGGACCAAAAAAAAGAGGTTTTTTCCTAAAGAGGATATGGTGTATTGCATTGTTAGGTTCACCTCTCTGTTCCAGGTGTAGATGAGTTAAGGTAGTGAATTTTCGCAGAAGCACATAGTGCGTGCTACTCTATTCATCCAGGGGCCACAAATATGTAACTTGACTTGTGGGAGACCTATTGGTAGAGTGGGATGAATAAAGATATTATAGAGTTTGTAGGTAAGTGCTTTACATGTCAGCAGGTTAAGATAGAGCATCAAAGCCTAGTGGGTCCATACAGGAGTTAAATATTCTTTCTTGGAAGTGCGAAGAAGTAAATATGGACTTTGTGATGGGTTTGCCTCATACTCGTCATCAACATGATTTAGTTTGGGTCATTATAGATAGAATGACCAAATCAGTCCATTTTCTTCCAGTTCGTACCTATTATTTAGCCGAGGATTATGCCAAACTCTATATCAGGGAGTTGGTCAGACCACACGGTATTCCATTATCCATTATTTTAGACAGAGGTACCCAACTAACCTCTCATTTTTGGAAGCATTCCAAAAGGGTCTTGGTACCCAAGTTCATCTCAGTATAGCCTTTCATCCTTAGATAGATGGTCAAGCAGAAAGAACCATTCAGACCATACAAAATATACTAAGGGCGTGTGCAATTGATTTCAAGGGTAGTTGGGATGACCACTTGACTTTGATTGAGTTTGCATACAATAATAGCTTTCATTTTACTATTTGAACCTCTCTATGGTAGGAGATATAGATCTCCAGTCGGTTGGTTTGAAGTTAGTGAGGCCTTAGTGATAGGATCTGACTTGGTATTTGATGCCTTAGAAAAAGTCTAGCTAATCAGAGAAAGACATTGGGCCACTCAGAGCTGATAGAAGTTTTATATAGATATACATAGAAAGGATCTCGAGTTTGAGGTTGGTCACTATCTCTATCTAAAGATCTCTCCCATGAAGGGACTGAAGAGTTTGGAAAGAAGGGAAAGCTTAGTCTATAATATTTCAGTCCCTTCAAAATTCTCAATCGCTTCAGCAAGGTAGCTTATGATCTCAAATTGCCTTTAGATCTAGCCTCCGTTCATCCAGTCTTCCATGTCTCTTTGCTCAAGAACTGTATCGGTGACCCAACAGTTGTAGTCCCTATTCAGAGCATAGATGTTTAGAATAACCTCTCTTATAAGGTGATTCCAGTTAAAATTCTAGACTACTAGACTCGTAGACTGAGGAACAAAGAAGTCCCTCTAGTCAAAGTTCTTTGGTGAAATCAGTCCCTGAGGGAGCTAGTTGGGAAGAAGAAGCAGACATGCATACCAAGTATCCGCACCTCTTCTTTGTTAACTCAGACCTAGCTTAAGGTAACAGTTCTTCTTAAGCTTTTCAATTTTATGTTTAGATTTCAGTTACAAACCAGTTTCATGTTCAGATTCCTATTTTAAAATGTAGTATCCATTTACCATTGCATATTAAATCATATGTTCATATATCAGATCAATCATGTGTTTATGCTTCAGACATGCATTCTCTGTATGAGAAGACTCAGTTAGTAGAAATCTCAGTCACGCATCAGATATGCATGATCAGCTTATCAGTACTCTCAGTCATGTATTCATGTATCAGCTCAGTCATGAAATAATGCATCAGATATGCATACTCTGTACGAATATCAGAAATGTTAGTTATGTAGTCATGTTTCAATATTCATGTTCAGTATGTACTTTAGCTTATAGTTTCTCTCCTCTTGGTCAACCTCATTCGAGGACGAATGTTTCCAAGGGGCAGATATTATAATACCCCAAAGATAAAATGGAATTATCCTTTTTCAATTTTCCCAGCGTAATTTTTCTGCATTGCGCAAATATCCAGGTCACAAATGAAGTGGCAACGTGATGGCTCCACGTTGCACCATTTCCCTATTTTCCAATTATTAAATTCCAGTAACACAATGAGATAGCGTCACATCGCTCCAGGGGTCATGGTTGGGAAATTTTCACCAATTTAAAAGATGTATCTAGGGTTAAAAAGGTCAATTTCCCACCCCTATTTAAGACCTTTAACATGATATTAAGCTATTTGGAACCCAAAATATATTATTTTCTCTCAAGAACAAGCTAGGGTTTCAATTAGGGATTCAATTTCAAGAGAGTCTCTCCATCAATCTTTGCTAAATCAAGAACTAGGGTATGTCATGTGTTGATTCATGGGTCTCTTTCACCCATGAAGCTCAAGAAATCTTTTCAAAATCAAAGATTTGTATATTTATGCATGTTCATGATTTGATTGAATTGAAAAGTGGTGTTCATATTGTTGTTTGGTTTCATTCTATGTTGTAGACTATTAATTACTGGAATTGATTTTAGTATGTGAGTAATTACGCGGTATTCATGAAAAAACCTTTCAATTCACAAGTTGATTGCTGTATCCTTTATTATTAAATGTGTTAATGATTGTATAACCATAGCATGCTCCCCCCATGTTTGATTAAATGCCTATCAGAAGGAAAAGTGCCAAACTAGTATGATAATGTGAAATCTCCATTCATGTACATGTTATATATGTCATGTGTTTGATGAAATATCTTAGCCAATGGATTATGTATTGTTGATGTTGGTCCTGTACTCAAAATAGTAATGCTTTGTCAGTTTCCTTCTATCGAGTCTTGGGGGTACTTGTACCCAAAAAATATAGTTGTATGCCTAGAGTCCGTGTCATGTTTTCACTATATCCTTAGTTAAGCCATGATCCATAGAACTCAGTTAATTATTTGACTCAGGAAAGCTTAGTAATACAGTAATATCAGTACTATTCCATCAGTCATAGAACTCTGTTAATTCAGTCCAGTTTAGTTCAGTGATCCATCATCAATGTCTATTCAGATGGGAGTAGGAATTAGCACCGAGTGAACCCAAGGATGAGAACACACACTGTCAGATAAGGGTGTGATTTTTAGAAGTCATCCTTGTATTCCAGAACTATGTAGCCAGCATAGGTTGAGACATCAACAATGTCAGATGAGGGTTGATGAGGTGGATAAGCACTGTCAGATGAGGGCCATACTATTCTCTTTTGGGTACACTATCAGATGAGGGTCACTCATAGCTTTTTCTTACCAGTGGCGCGGTATTGACACCCTTCCAATTGGGGTTACAGACTAGACCCCAACTCAGCCATAATTATGGATTAGGGGCATGTTAGTTAGATAACTACTTCCCACAGTTTCAGTTACAGAATCAGGACTGTTAGATACAGTAATTTAGTCTCAGTAATAGAACTTAGATAGTTCTACAGAATTCAGGACTGTCAGATACAGTCAACTCAGAATAGTATGGAACTGAGCTAATTCCATCAGATTCAAGACTATCAGATACGTTCACTCATGTCATCAGTTATATCAGTCATCAAAATTCAGTTATCAATTATGTTAGTTATTAGTAAATTCATGTTATCACGATCTCAGATATAGTTATAACGTATTTATGCATGTATTCTCATATTTATATTAGTTAGTTAGCCAGTATTGTTCATGCATATGAACCCCATGTATTCAGCCTATCTTTCATGCATACCAGTAAATTTAAAGTACTGACGTATTTGCTCTATGATGTCTTATACCATAGGTTCAGAAGCACGAGCTCCAGCGCATCAGTAGAATTCTAGTCTCAGCAGTTAGAGTTAGCAGTGAGTCCTCATCTTTTGAGGACATGATCATTTATTTATTATCTCATTGATTAATTTATAAGTTGGAGTTAGTTAGGGATATATCCCATCAACTCATTATCTAGATAGTTATGTTTTAGAGGTTTTTCAGACTATAGTATGTTCAGACAGTATTTTAGTTTTGGTTATTCTATTACCCCACTCAGAATTTATAATTTATTAGTCATGCAGTTTTGAATCTTATGGCCTTTCATCCTCTATTTCTGCATTATATTTCATATGTTATATAGTGTACAGGTACAGATATCAGTCAAGGGTTAGCTTATGGTCCTTCGGGGTCGTGAGCACCATGTAGCATTTCGAGTACCAGATTCAGGGCATTACATATTTTTAGCTATAGTCAAGATTCTGGTTCTATGTGTTAGAGTTGTATTCATGATTCTTTGTAACAATTGTCATAGTAGTTTTTGACTTTTAGTGTGTTTTGACCATTTTACCCATTTTCGTAGTTGTATTATGGTATTTTTTGTTTAGAAATTGGGTGACTTATTTGTTGAGGTGGTTTGTTTAGTACTTTATTTTTAGTGGTTTTTAATTTGATATAATTGATTTTGGTCAATATTTGGATATACAGGCATCGTATGAGAATTTAATCAATTCTACTAGCTTTAGAATATCATTTATGGGTTGATAACATTATTGGTTAGGTTCCTGAGGTGTTTGAATAGATTTTTATTTGGTTTAAACTTTGTTAAGTCTAGGTCTAGAGTTAACTTTGATCAATATTCTTTGATAATGACCTATGTTCAAAATATTAATGATTTCATTGAGTTTAAAATATCGTTCTGAGTCTAGTAGCATAGTTGAATTGTATTTATGAGTTTCTTAATGTATTCTAAAGTTACCATATGGAGTTTTTAATCTTGTGATTTAGCTATTGGTTGTTGTGTGCATGGAACTTCTTTATGTTTGTGATGTTTTTATTGTAATTACGGAGGAGAAAATAACTAGCATCACGATCGTAGAGGGCTGGTTGAGATTATATGGAAGGGTTAATGTGGCATTTGTTTTGGGTTGTCTAGGTATTTGAGTTTATTATAGAATCCTTGAAATCATAATTGGTACGAATTTGGTAGACTAACCATAGCGATAGAGGACCTGCAATCCTAATGAAAGATTTGTACATGGACAAAAGAATTGTTTATTTCAAATAAAATTCCACAACTCCATTTTTGAAGATTAAGAACTCAATTTGGAGAGGCTTTACAGAGTATTTTAATATTTCTTGGCTGTGTACGTTTCTAAAAAAAAATTTGATCATTATTTCATCTTTAAATCATGGTTTTTTAATTCAAAAATTTGGGATTATCCTGGTATAGTTAAATATTGATAAATTGATGATTTCAAGATTGATTTTAACTATGTTTTTGATAAAATTTCATATTTGAACTTCTTAAGTTATAGGTAAAATAATTTTTAAAATAAAAATCTAGTTTTTCCCTTGTGGTATTAGGTTTGACTTTCTGGACTTAGATAAAAAAGACAGTAATACGAGTGTCTTTAGTTTCACTTTCTTATATAGAATCTACAACTGGTCAAATTGGGATAGGTTTGAGGTTATTCAAGAGGATAAAGCTTCAATTTGATTTGTCAAGCTATTTTAAGGCAATTTAGGACGCTCTTTGACTCTTTTTGAAGTGTTTTAAGTGTTACTTTCTTGTATGGAAGTAATGGAAAATGGTGTCCCAAAAGCATCTATGTGTAATGACTTGATTGTGATATGAAAAATGGATTAGTGTAATTAATTAATTTTTAGATATTTCTTTACTCATGATTATTGATTGTGATATGAAAAGTGGATTAGTGTAATGACTTGATTTTTAGTGATTTTTGTGAATTATTCATTTTTTCATGATTTAACCATTTACCCCTCCTGTGGTTGCTTTGTGCTATTTATGGGGTATGGGAATGAGTGACATCATTGCTAATACATTTCAATGTGATTTGTGTGAGTTTGTAGGTTTTGGTGGTTAAAAGGGCTTTATAGTTTACTTCGATCAATATTTGTTAGTCTATGCATCAGATGGAAAAATGGGCGACTCCCGCAGATCCCAAACATTAATTTTTGGTTGGTAACATGGTTGGTGTAGTTTTATGGCTTTTGTATCTTATTTTGACCCTTAGTTTGGAAAGTCATAAAAATGGGTCTCGAGGGACATTTTTGGGAACAAGACATTATTTTAAAAATTCTAATAATACTATTGAGTCTTGAGCATCGAATTTTAAATGGTTGTATAGTTTATTTACATTCTTAAGATTTTGGATGAATTCTATAGGGTCTTTAGAGATTTGGTATCCTCTAAAGCAATACTTATGTAACTTAAACAAAGGCCACTTAAGTGTCTAGTCGGTCACTTAAGCAACTTGGCTTAACTAGTCGAATGCCACTTAAGTGATGGCTAGATCGCTTAAGCAACATTCGACCCTCTTAAGCGATACATACAGATGGGACGAGTGTCGCTAAAATGACACTAGACCGTTTTAGTGGCCCAGTGTTTTCTTAAGGGACACTTGGTTAATATATATACCCAGTTCTCAATTTTTTGACCATCTTTTTATATTTTGAGGCTGGGTTTTTTTGTGCTTGGGTGATTTCTTCCATTTTCAAGCTTGGTAAGCTCCAAATCCACATTTTAATAATTTTTCTTTTATTTTTGTCGATAAAATCTTGCTAAATTTCAATTTTAAAAGTGGAATTTGAGAATTTTGGCTCGAAAAGCCTAAATCAGTAATTAATTGAAACCCCAATTTCAACCTATTTTCAGTTGGGTTTTCTTTTATGGGTTCCTTCAATCATGGATAATATATTTTGGAATTAAAATTTTTGTTTTACCTACCTTTTTCAAAAGTTTTGGGTCTCCATCCTGACCCCAACTGGGAAATGGGCAGTATGGGTATCTTTAGCTTCCTTTTGATGCATAGATTCTATATTTGTATGTTTTAATTGATTTTGAGTCTGTTTGCATAGGAAAATCTCTATTTTATAGTCTATCAAACTTGGTTTTCTTCATTAAAAGTAGGTTATAGTTTAATTTTATTCAGACTAGGTTAGGTAGTTAATATTGATTTAAAAGCATGTTACGGGTGTGGGAACTAATCATGGAAATGGTTTTATTCTTGTGTTGTTTCCATATGGGGCATATATTATTATTATTTTGTGGGTTTGAGATATTATTTTCTATGTGTGATCGTGTGGGGTATTATATGATGTTGTTGGCCTTGTATTACATATTTTGTTGATTTTTCCTTGTAGAAATTATCTAAGTTGAGATTTATGTGGTATTAATGGCATATTTTTGTATATTTTTCTCTATTGGCATGTGGATTATATTGTATCATGGATTTTTGTCTTATTGAATAGATTTTTGGCTCATATGATTGGATATATTTCTTAGATTTGGATATTCTCATTTTGCTTGATTGTGTGAAACATTGGTACCACTATAGAAATACTGCTTTCTCTGTCAAAAATTGTGATATATTTAAATCCTCTACCTATGTATGTACCAATGAGGAGTTATGGATATTGGATTGGTATTAATGATTGGATTGTATGTGGGTTCACAGATCCCCCATGGGTCTTAACTCAGGAGCACAACTCGATAGGTGTATATGGAGGTTTTGCGACAATCTCGTGCATCATATCATAATCATTATCACTATATTCATTGCATTGTTATACATTATGCACATTATATGTTGTATTTTCATTCTTTATTTGATATCTATCTATTGTTCTCTTTTCTTAAAGTTATTTTAGGTATATATATTCATTTTAAAAAAAATTATTAGAGACAGTGGGGTCTACCATTTGGGATATTTTCTGAGTGTAGATGATGTGCCCATAGTGTGTATTTTATATACTTTATTTTTGACTTTACCGAGTCGGCTTATGATACCTACTGAGTACAAGTAGTCTATACTCATCCTTGATACACTCTTGGTGCAGATCCAGGTATGAGTGTATTGTATAATAGCTAATTTACATGGTGTTTAGAGCATTTTTGAGGTAGCGGTTGGTTTATGATTCCATAGTTAATTTACTATTTCTTTTTGTTTAGTTTATGTCTTATTTTTTATGTAGAGATAGATTATGTTCCTTTTGAGCTATCAGTTGTATATTTTCACTTTGAGATGTACTTTGTTGGTTCTTACACTATGACATGAAATTTTAGGAGATTTATGGTACTTCTTATGTACTTTTCTACTATTATTATATGTTTATGGTTCAGCTTTTCTCTAGAAGCCTTACCTTGGGTTTTGGTATTATTTCTTTTTTTCATATAATTTTTTGTAATAGGCTTACTCATCAAGACTTTCCACGACAAGTTCCATCATGATATTTAGTTTTTGGGTTGAGACAATATAGTACCAGAGCAACTAGGTTCATTGGTCTTATTAGTGTAAGAATAGGATGTCTAGTAAACTTTCACAGATTAGTACATAGATATCTGTATCTATCCTTAGGAGGCTTTAATAAATCTTTAGGAAACTTTCTTATTTTGTTTCTTATCATGTTGATCTTTTATAGCTTATGTTCTAAATCAGATTTCACTTCTTTCTTCACAGATAATGAAGACTGGATCTCATGAGGTTAGAGATACCAAGCCATCATTTGAGGAGAGAGCTCAGTCTAGAAGAGATATAGGGCCTACTCAGGTCGCACATGGATCTTCTACCCTAGTATTGTAGGGGTTAATGAATCACTTGAAAACTTTTGGAGGGTGCTCCTTTGAGTGCACCCAATGTTCCTTTAGCTTTGAGTAGTGTATCTATATATGTGCTAGATCCTGCGTATGGTATCCTCTAGTTTTGAGTGTTTATCCTCCAATGGTACCGACATATACTTTTGTACTCCATATTTTTTGAGTTTTTTTTCCTTATTTTGTGTTGGTATCTGAGTATGGTATTTCAAGATTAAGAGTTCAGCCATCATCTATCTTACCCATTAAGATGGGATCTAAGCCAGTCAGATTCACTATGCTCTTAGTATTGTAAGTATAAATATGTCGTTTAAGGATTTAAAGAGGTTAGAGAGATTTACTCGATTTGGCCTACCTAAGTTCAGTGGTGCTGTAGGCATGGATGCCTATGAGTTCTTGATTGATTGTTGAGAAAATTTGAAATCTTGGATTGCTTGAGTCACATAGGGTTGCTTACACTACTTATCAGTTTAGAGATGTAGCCACATATTGGTTGAGGTCACTTGTTAGTTGTTGACCTATTGGTTCGCCAGAGATGACTTGGGATTAGTTTGCTAAGGCCTTTTTAGATAGGTTTGTGACATAAAGTTTAAGAGATCAGATGAAAGATGAGTTTGATCACTTAGAATAGGGTTTCATGACTATTGTAGAGAATGAGGCACTCATTCATTCCTTGTCTAGATATTATTATTCCAGTATTACCATTGAGTTTGAAAAGATTCAAAAGTTCATGAAGGGGTTGAATATTTTACTTAAGCTAGATATTGCCCAAATAGTAGTGTTAGGGCTAAGATGATTGAGTTTATTCTTTAAGTATCTTAGGGAGGCTCCAAGAGGGCGCACTTTCAGGGAAAGTTTAGAGGCCACACTCCCTGAGGTAGTGATTCTAAAGGCTTCCATGGATAGCATGCTAAACCTATGTAGGTTGCTTTGTAGGTCTCAGGTAGTGGGGCTTATAGTGCAACCACTTTGGGTGGTTGTTCTAGCTAAACCATACCTCCTCCTATTCTGTCGAGCCACTAAGTGGGCTTTCTATTATGCAAAGACTATCCCACTGTATTTTCAGGCCTACTCTTATATCAGTAGCGAGAGGTACATGTTCTACTGGATATGCTTGAGGCTGAAGTCTTAGTGCCTATGATGGAGGTCATGGGGCCATTCAATTAGGTGATAGACATGGATAGTGGTATACTATACCCACTATACTAGAGGTAGAGGCTTCTAATGTTATTATCATAGGTATTATCCCTATTTATTTTAGATATGCATCTATGTTATTTGATCTAGGGTCAACTTTCTTTTATGTGTCTACGTATTTTGCTTTCGGTTTTAATTTTGCTAATGAGCCTTTTGTTGTTCCTATCCATGTATCTACCCTGTAGGAGACTCTTTAGTGGTGGATAGGTTGTACCAATCTAGTGTTGTGACCTTTGCTGTGTGTGAGACTTAGTTAGATTTTATAATCCTAGATATGGTAGATTTTGATACCATCTTGTGTATAGATACATTAGCTCGCTTTGCTTCTTCGGGTGTGCTGAGGATAGCTTAGAAGGGTACATTTTATTTGGGTCACAAGTGAGTTGCATATTTCTTTCAATCTCATTACTTGGATGAGAGGGGATGTTTGTCTTATTTAGATCATATTCCTGATATTAATATTTCTTTGTATTTTTGTTGGATTCTGTTCGTATTGTTCGTGACTTCATGGATGTTTTTCCATAGATTTTCCTAGTATGCCTCCGGATCATAATATTGACTTTGGTATTGATGTTGAGCTAGGCACTAAGCCTATTTTTATTCCTTCTTATAGGATGGCCCTAGAAGAGTTGAAGAAATTGAAAGATCAGGTGAAGGTGTTGTTGGATAATGGATTTATTTGACCGAGTGTATAACCTTAGGGTGCGCCTGTCTTGTTTGTAAAGAAATGGGATGGATTTATGTGTTTGTGTATTGATTATTGATAATTGAACAAGGTAACAGTTAAGAATAAGTATCCTCTTTCTTATTTGATGATTTTTTCAATTAACTTCAGGGTTCTTCAGTGTTTTCAAAGATTTATTTAAGGTTCAGGTATCACTAGTTTAGGATATAGAGCTTCGAATATTCTTAAGATTGATATTCAAACTTGGTACAACATTATGAGTTCTTGGTCATGTCCTTTGGGTTGACTAGTGCCCCAACTTTATTCATAGTGTTCATTAATTAGGTATTCAACCATATCTCAACTCTTTTGTCATTGTACTTATAGATGATATCTTCATTTACTATAAAAGTGAGACTGTCCATGAGGAACACTTGTAGATTTTAATCTTGGGATTGAAGAATGAAAAGTTGTATGCTACATACATTCTCTAAGTGTGAGTTTTGATTGGAGTCTATTTCTTTCCTGGGTTATGTACTGACCAAGGATGGTATTATTGTCGATCAATCCAAGTTGTACTGGTTTGTGATTGGGCTAGTCCTACTTCTTCTACCATGATTTAGAGTTTTGTTGGTTTAGTATGTTACTATCAGTGTTTTATTAAGAGTTTCTCATATATCGTTGCTCCATTAACAAAGTTGTCTCAGAAGAAGATTACCTTTTAGTAGTCTGATGCTTGTAAGACAAACTTTCAAAATATTAAGGATTTGTTGACATCAACTCCTATCTTGACCTTGACTAAGAAGGGCATAGGATTTACCATCTTTTATGATGCTTTAGGTGTTGGGTTAGGTATTGTGTTGATGCAGGAGGGTAAGGTAATTGTGCATGCTTATCATTAGTTGAAGCCCTATGAGAGGATTTACCCTACCCATGATTTAGAGTTATGTGTGGTTCTATTTGCATTAAAGTTGTGGATGCACTACTTATATAGAGTCCATTGTGAGATTTTTATAGATTATCGTAACCTTCAGTATTTCTTCACCTAGCGAGATCTTAGTATAAGGTAGTATCATTGTCTTGAGTTTCTTAAGGATTATGACCTGACTATTCTCTATCATTTGGGAAGGCTAATGTGGTTGTTGATGCCTTTAGCTGAAAGTCATCTTGCATGTGTATCTTGGCACATCATTTGAACTAGGAGGGGCCTTTGGCCTTAGAGGTTTAGTCTTTTTCTAACCAAATGGTTAGGTTTGATATTTTGACACCAAGATGTACTTTGGCATTTGTTGAAGTTAGGTTCTCCTTGATGGAGTATATTTCGGCTCATTATTTTGATGGTGTTGGGTTGAGAGTAATTCGGTAGAATGTGTTAAGCGGAGAGTCTAAGGAATCCTCTCTTGATTCAAATAATATTTTTGGGATTAGAGGCCGAGCTTGTGTATTGAGAGTGAGTGATTGGATTAGACTATTTTTAGAGGAGGATCATTATTTTAGGTATTATATCCATCCGGGAGTGACTAAGATGTATTGTGATTAGAGATAAGTATGTATCAAATTTTGTAGCTCATTGCCTATGTCGCCAATACGTGAAGCTCAAGCATTTAAGGCCTTGAGGTTTTCTTCAGAGGTTACCCATTTCAAAGTAGAAATAGGAATAAATCAGTACCGACTTCGTGTTGGGTTGCCTCATACTTCCCATGGTTCTAATATTCTTTGGTTCATCATGCATTGATTGGTCAAATCTACTTATTTTCTTTCTATTTAGGTTTCTTCAGTGCTGAGTGGTTGGCCCGTATTAATATTCATGAGATAGCTCATTTTCATGGTAGCTCGTTTTCATGGTGTTCCAGTATTTATTATATCAAATGGACTTTTAGTGTCCATATCTCTTTTTGGAAGACTTTTCAAGAAGATCTGGGTACCCAGGTTAATGTTTATAAAACTTTCCACCCTAAACCAATGTTCAATCGGAGTGAACTATTAATGGTTTTGAAGATATGCTCCACACTTGTGTCATAGACTTTAGAGGTTAGTGGGAGTAGCATTTGGATTTTCCATAGTTTGCGTATTGTAATATATACCATGTTATTAATGAGGTGGCTCTTTTCAAGGCTTTGAATGGTAGGCATTATAGCTTTCTAGTTGGTTGGTTTGAAGTTTTTTAGATTAGACCTTGAGGTATGAACTTACTCCATGAGTCTTTGGATAGAGTTTAGGTCATGCAGGATAGACTTCAAGCAGCTTAGAGTAGGCAGAAGTGCTTTACAGATCATAGAGTTTGTTCCTTGAGATTTAATGTTAGTGATTGAGTCTTCCTTCTTATGTCAAGCTTAGCCCTAGGTATATTAGACCATTTGAGATTCTTCAAAATTTTTGGGATGTGGCTTATGAGTTAGCATTACCCCCAAATTTATTACCTATTCATCCACTTTTTCACATTTTCTTGCTTTGGTATTACATTCTGGATGAGTCTCGTGTCTTTCATTGGGATTTTTTGTAGTTAGATGAGAGGTTGTCCTTTGTTGAGGAGCTCGTATCCATTCTAGCTAGGGATGTCAAACAGTTGTGTTCTAGAGATATTCCAGTGGTTCAGGTTTCGTGGAGACATCGACCTGTAGATAAGGCTACTTAGGAGGTCAATTTTTATATGCATGGTAGTTATCCGTTGCTTTTTGTTGATTCAGGTATTTCCCTTATCTATAGTTCGAGTACGAACTAGATTCTTTGTGATGGATGATGTAATGACTTGATTTTTAGTGATTTTTGAAAAATTATTAATTTTTATGTGATTTGAGAATTTTACCCCTCCCCATGATTGCTTTGTGGTATTTCTGGGTTATGGGGATTATTGGCCCTATTCCTAATGTATTTCAGTGTGATTTATATGAGTTTGTGATTTTTGGTAGTTAAAAAGGCTTTATAGTTGACTTTGGTCAACTATTATTGTTCTATGCATCGAATAGCAAAATGGACTATGCCAGCAGATCTGTAACATTGATTTTAGGTTGGTAACATGATTGGTGTAGTTTTATGGCTTTTATATCTTATTTCAACTCTTGGTTTAGAAAGTTGTAAAATAGCGCCTCTGGGGTCAATTTTGTGAAAATGACATTTTTTCAAATGTATGGTACCATCATTGAGTCTAGATCATCGAATTTGATAGGGTAGCGTAGTTTATTTCTGTTTTGAGGATTCATGAAAAACCCTAAGAGGTCCACAAAGACTTTGACTTATCCATGTCTCCAGGTGATGCACCACTCAGCTGGTGCATTTACTTAAGCAACACTTGGGTTGTTATAGCAAAGGCCGTTTGAGCAACCAGGCTTGACCATTCGAGTTTCGCTTAAGCGATGGCCTGCTCACTAAAGAAAGTGCCACTTAAGGGGTATTATACCCGCTTAAGCGATACATCCAAATGGGTTCGGTATCGCTAAATCAACACTTAGCCGCTTAAGCGATGGCCGCTTAAGTCATGGCTGCTTAAGCAACCCTACTTAAGCAACAAAAGGGTAATATATATTACCCTGTTCTCGATTTTTTTAATTATTTTTGATAGTTTGAGCTTGGGTTCTTGTATATTTGGCTGATTTTTTCCATTTTCAAGCTTGGGTAAGCTCCAAATCCTTTCTTTAATTAGTTTTCTTTGATTTTTGTCATTTAAATCTTGTTAAAACTCAATTTAAAAGTGGAATTTGTTGATTTTGGCCTGAAAGACCTAAATATGTAATTCATTGATTGAAACCCCAATTTTAACCCATTTCACATGGGTTTTTCTATGGGCTTCTTTAATCATGTGTAATATATTTTTGAACTAAAATTCTTGTTTTACCCTTTTTGAAAACCCATTTTGGGGGTCTATTTTGACCCAGACTCAGAAATGGGAAATATGGATATCGTTGTCTTCCTTTTGATGTGTAGATTCTAAATTTGTATCTTTTAGTTGATTTCAAGAATGTTTGTGAGGGGAAGGCTCACCGTGTTTAAGACTTTCAAATCCAATTTTCTTCATTCGAGGTAGGTTATGGCTAAACTTACTTTAAACTGATTTGGGTGGTTAATATAGATATAAATGTATGTTATGGGTGTGGGAACTAATCTTGGAAATGGCTTTATTATTATTTTATGCCCATGTGGGGGCCTATATTGTTGTTATTTGGTAGTGTTGATATATTATTTGCTATGTGTTACTGTGTAGGGTTTTATATGATGTTGTTAGCCTCGTACTTACATATTTGGTTCATTTCTTCTTGGTGGAAAATGTCTAGGTTGAGATTTAAGTGGCATTAATGACATATTTTTTTTATGTCTTACTCCATTGGCATGTGGATTATATTGGATCATGGATGGTGGGATTTTAGAGTTGATTTTTAGCTCAAGTGGTTGGTATATTGGTTGGATTTGGAAATTGTCATTCTGCTTGGTTGTGAGAATTTATATCACTGTGGAAATATTAGGCTTTTCTGATAGAAAATATGACATTCTTAAAACGCTCTGTCGAAGTATATGCCGAATAAAAGTTATAGATATTTGATTTGTATTAGTTATTAAATTATATATAGGGTAACGAACCCCTCATGGGTCCTACCCATGAGTACAACTCAAAAGGTGTATACGGAGTTTGTACGACCACCTTATGCATCACATCATCTTCATCATCATCATATCGTCATCATTTTCTCTGTATTTTTGTATATTGTGCACATTTTGTGTTGTATTTTGTTCTTGATCTTATATCTATCTATTATAGGCCTTTCTTATACTTGTATTTTGTATATTTGTACTGATGCTCCATGGAAACATGACACTTTTGATACTTAAAACAAAGAATTTATGCATAAACTTAGGCCATTTTGGTAGATATAATGTTGTTTTCTGGTTGTTGCAGCAAAAATAGTTGAATGATGGGCTTGGAAAGAAATTAGAAGAAAAAGCTGTAAAACGACTAAGTATGTTAATCGTACGAGTCATCTTACAAGTCATCAACATATCATAAAACTCATAGAATTGACTCATAAGCACAACAGTAACTAAAGCCGCAGAGAAGCTAGCTGAATAGTGTATCAGACTGGAGAGTACAACTCGTAAGTTGTTGACATAGGTCGTGATAAGTAACCATAAAGAGAATAAAAAATCAGGCATTCATTCAGATGTAAAGTCACAGAAGAAGACCAGTCGAAAGTCTTAAGTATGACTAGTAAGGATAAACTATAAAGATACCAGTCTCAAGAGTTTGGAAAGATTAGTGCCTCGGTAGTGACGGTGAAGACCATGAATCATATGGTCCAAGTATGACTCGTCAGCCTTATTTGTAAGCATAATAGAAAGTTGAATATCAGGAGATTAGCTACTGGAGAACATACGAATAGCACTGTACGACTCGTAAGAGTACCTTACGAGTGGACGATGCAAGTCAAACCTTGTACCGACATACTTTTACTATTCCATTTTAATAAGTATTTCTAGGTTATTTTGAGATACTATAAATACCTTACGGTTATTCCTTTATTAGGTTACGTACTTTTACAATACTTTTACTACTTTTTACATACTTTTCTCTTTAAGATTGTGTTCTTGCGATCTTTTGTTTTTTATTCAATTAAAGACTTTGGATTTTCTTATTCTTATTCTTGTGAAATTAATTACATATTTCCTTTATTTATTATCATGGATTGTTGCATGAACATGAGTGGATAATCTCCTTGACTAGGGTTGTAGTAACCTAGTTGATTAACTACGTAAAGAAATTGGGATATTCGTTTATTTTCTATAGCGATTGCATATATCTTAATCTTTTTCATAATAACTAACCTTCGAGCTACTGTAGAAGCTTGAGGATATCCTATATTTGAAAATATCCTCACAATAGAGTTTAAGATTAGGAAAAAGGGATTAAGACAGTAATTTGAGATTCACGTCTATCTTATTATTCTGCCATCTCATCTAATCAACTTGAGACTCAAAAGGTGAAAATTGAACTAGGGTTATATACAAGGAGCAATAAGGTGACACCCTGAAACTCACAAGGTAAGGGGTGAGATTTATCATCACTTTCACAAGATGGTTGATAATACATAGCTTGTTAACTTTACATACAGAGAAATAGAATAGGTTGTTGAACTCGAGAAATTTAAAGAGTTGAGAAGCTAGGGGGAACACAATCCTAGTATTCTTCTTCTATTGTTTACAAACTCAATGCATTCAAGTTCTGTTTCTACTTACTATTTACTTCAAATTTCCTCATTTACTTTTCTGTACTACTCGTAGAGTTTGTCAAGTTTGAGATATTATTCAACATTTTCCCTGTGGGTTCGACCCCAACTTGATTTGGGTTACTATATTTGACCTTGACCGTAACATACTTCTTTGGAGGTTACTTTTTTCCCGACATCATGTACGATGTACAATTATTAGTTTAGAAAGTGTGGGCTACCATTTGGGATATTTCAAATTACAGGTGACCTATCCATAGTGTATATTTTACATGCGTTATTTTCTACTTTGCTCAGTTGGCCTTTGATAACTACTTAGTACAAGTAGACTATAATTATCCCTATGATGCCCTTTCGATGCAGATCAAGGTACACATGTCTTTCATAATAGCTGATTTAGGTGGTGTTTGGAGAATTTTCAAGTTATCGGTCGATCTATGCTTCTAGAGTTGATCTAGTACCTTCTCTTATTTAGTTTATGTCTTGTTTTGTGTTCAAAGACAAGTTGGTTTTTTTTTTAGCTATCAATTGTATATTTTGACTTTGAGATATACTTAGTTGGTTCTTACAATATGAGATAGGATTTTGGGAGATTTATTTTACCTTTCTTACACACTTTATGCTATCATTGTATATGTGTGGTTCAAATTTTCTATAGAAAATGTACCTTGGGTTTTGGTGTTGTTGTTCCCTTTTAATATCAGTTTGGGTGATAGTCTTGCTTGCCAAGGCTTGCAGCGACAAGCGCCATCATGACCTTTAGTATTTGGGTCATGACAATTATTAATTCTATCAGACTTGATAGGTGTTAATGTCAATGATATACCCCTTATGAGTTAGAATTGAGTAAATGGTATTAGATTAATAATATTTTGGCTTGCAGTCGGTGGTATTGAGTTGATTATGGCATTGTGAGTTTGGATTGAAATATTTGTATGTTTCCTTACTATTGTGTTTCATGCATTTTCACTCATATTCATATCTTGGCACTGTGAAAATTATATTTTGAGAATGATTTATTTGACATGACTTACATACTTAATGGTCAAGTGTTCTCGTAGAATTTGTAGTTTACGACTTCCACACCCAATGAACAATAATGGGAAATGGTCCTTGCGGATTCATGACTAGAATACCTTATGAAAAATTATTTTGGGTAGGTATATGGACTTCACGAGCCCCTCATGTATCCCATCTTGTTATACAGAGTAACAATTTATATCATAAAATGCATTGCATTAATTTATATTCATCTCACTATTTCCATATAAATGGTTTTGTTATTGTTGTTGTAAACCATCATTGGTGAATTATTGATATTATTTTGAACCAAAAAATTATGGAGTTGGTCACTGGTAGTCGTCTTATTATTAATGCTATCTGCTAGCCTTGGTGTGGCCTTCTTGTTAGTAGATGTTTTGAGAACTTTAGAGGTAATAGTAGTTTAGGTGGTTCTCTTCATCACTTAATTTATTCACCTTACATTTAGGTATTGAATTTGGGGTCCCTAGCACTAATTTCATTGATTGTTGTTGGTGATTTAGTCTTCAGAGATTTTGAGGTAGCGACTGTTAATCTCAGTGTCTCTCAGATTATCCTATATCGTAGTCTTATATTTTTATCTCGGATTATCCAGTGTCATAGTCTTATATTTTTCTCTTCGATTATCCTGTATTCTACTCTTACATTTTTCTTCTCAAGTTAGATACTTTTGGACTATTTATTGTGTTTAAGCTCTTAGTCTTAAACTTGTGATACAAACCTTGGGTTGTTGTTAATAATTATATTTTTCTTGATCCGTTGTTTTATGAGATTTAATTGGGTTTTAGTTTTATTTTAAATTATTTATCTTCTTGTTTAATTTACTATATTTTGTTGTGTAACAACCCAAATCGTTGTTTTGTTGAAATAGGAGGTAAAATTTGCATCTAGTCTTCCCTTAAGCAATTTTTGAGAAATTTAGCGCTAGCTTAGGATGGATTAGTTTTGAGGTTGTACTAGTATAACGGAATATTATACTAATGTGAGTACTGTTGGTCATGTTGGACTTGATTTTTAGATAGATAATGCATTTAGAAAGTCGTAGAAACTTTTGTCACTTTAAACAAAGTTATAGAACTTCAGTCATAGAGTTTACCATTGTAACACCCCAAAAATCCAAGCCAATATTAGAGTCATTCTTCAAGTTATTAAAAAATCAAGCCTCATATTTTGATAGGTTGATAAGTGTCTTAATCATATATTATGGCCTCAAATAGCTCTTAGCTTATAGACAAGTCAAAACATCCCTTAGAGATTAAATTCTTGTGAAGAATATAACTATAGTCAATTTTAAATGAGCATAACTTTGTATCAATAAAAAACTTTTATCTCAAGAGTCACCAACAAATAGATAATTCAATTAGCTTTCCAACTCTACCAATTTTTCCTTATTCCAATATCAAGGTGAAAATTTATGGAAAAATTACCGAAGCTTTATCAAAGCTGGCCAGTGATAACGACCCTAATAATGACTCGTTATCAGACATAACAGGTGTTTAGGAAGGAGTCATTACTAGCGAAGTAGGGGCTGAATTTGGGTCCCTAAATGCTACTCAATCTAGGATTCGTGGCCAAACCCTATGAGTCGTGGCCTAAGTCTTCTGGACTGCTTCCAGGAGTTTTTTAGATAGGTTTAAGGTTTTTCCCCAAAGTACATCATTTAAGTTATTATAAAGCTGAATATAAATCCTAAACAATTCCAAATACCTTATTCTCAACACAAAATACAAATTACTCCAGGCACATGATTTTCCACTCCTTAAAAGCTAGAAATTAGGGTTCTTCATCTCCAAGTTCAAATCCTTAAAACTTCAATTCAAGAAACAAAATTAATCAGGTATATGAGTATTCAGTGATGATCTCCTTTCATCCTCATGCTTAAATTATGATTTTATTCTGAATTTTATGATCTTCTTAAACTAGGATTTTACCCAACTATTACTCTAAGCTTAAATTCAATCCCCTATGTATAATTTTCACTCAAAAGCATGTTTTAATTATTATTGATTGTTTCTTAGCACCATATCATATCATTCATGCTATCTCATGTCCATGAATGATTTACATGATATTACTCCAAATTTAAAGCATATGATCAAGCTATGAATGATGTACCCATTTTTTTTTATAGATTTCTTAATCCACAAGCTTAATTTCCCTTCAAGTTTTAGGTCACAGGTCAAATATGAGTTTTCCCTAATATGTTCATTTTATTTTGTAGTTAAAACATGAATATATGTTTTCTTATAAGAATAGCATCTTTTTATGTTCATATCACGAATTCCCTTATTATGAAAAGTTGTTGATTTTTAACTTGAATTGTATATTTCCTCATAATGCTCAGTTAATATCATCATGATTAGAGCTATTAGGTTATGAACACCTGATACCTAGGGATTTATGCATACATCAATTTATATGTTTTTAAGTACTTCAAATTATGCATGCATTACTATTTTCAGAATAATATCATAATGAGTAATTTCATTTATGCTTCAGTGTTATTCAGCTGGGATCCATACATAGCACCGAATGAACGCAGGGATGACAACTTTCCTATCAGTTTGGCAAGATGATTAGTAGTAGTTCCTAAGTTTCAGTACTACGGTACCACCATAGGTTACAACAGATCCCTCATTAGTTGGGCATGACACCCTCATCCTTCGGTATATTAGTTCGGTACATTCATGCTAGCTAGTGTTGGTACCCTTGGCAAGGTACTCACACCCTTTTGACTGGGTTACAGGTTGGGCCTCAGTCAAATTGGGCTATATTGGTTATTATTAGCTCCCACAATCCTTAGTATATGTTTCAATCCCAAATTATGCCTGACTTTGTAATCAGCTACAAGTTTATTTACTTGGTCATTGCATCCATTAACATCCCACATTTTCAGGACCAATATTCATACAAGGCCCTCACATTAGTTTTACTTTCTTTTAAATTATTAATTTTCAGACTATCACGGCTTTTACATATAACTATTTTAAAATGCATAATTCATAAAATAGTTTATGTCCTCAAGTTCATAGATAGTCAGTTAGAGTCATTTTATGTAGTTTTAGTTGCTCATTATTTTAGATTATAGTATTGTAAACTTCGAACCATAATGTATTAAAACAACTTATGTCATAATTATGCTTTTGCTCAGTTAATTTAGTTTTTGTATTTGTTTTAATCCATTGCTTAAGTATTATGTTAGTACATGGGTTAGCTTGGAATCACTTCTAGTTCTATGCATTATGTTATGACTAGGGGTGGTCTCGGGTCGTGACAATCATAGAGGGGTTGGTTCATATTGTTATGCCTCAAGAAAAGTATTATAAAATTGGCATAATAAGAGAGAGGCCCTGAGATTGTCTTAAGACTACTGCAGCCAATAAGGGGACCACTATAGCGGTGTCACTATAGTGGAAAAATGTACCACCACGGTGGAAGCCCATATTTTGTTGTGAACCATTGTAGTAGTAATTTAACATTATAGTGGTACAACTATAGTTGTAACACACACTGTGTTTTAACAGTTGTAAACCCAAACTTCATTTTCCATTTCATACTTTCTAAAAATGTGTGCGAACTTTGGGAAAGGCGATTTTCTTTTGAAATTTTAAAGTTTCATCTTTGGAGGTAATTTTCTTATAATCTAAGTTTGATCTAATTCTTATATTCCAAAAAAATATAGTAGAAAACTAGTTCATGGTAGAACATGCGTTTTAGCTCTATTTCATGAAATTGATGTAGATTGATGGAAATGAGTATAAAATTAGTAGATATTAATCCTAGGATAATATAAAATACTAATAAAAGTAGAATCATAGTTGTCCATGCTATGTAGCATAGGGTTTATGAGGTTTAAGGAGAAGAAAATCCTACGATGATGATTAAGGCTAATTTTATGATTTAAATGGATAGTTATTAGCCCCTAGTGGCTAAAGGGGATGAATTTGTTAAAATGGACATATAATATTATTATACTATATCAACATCAAGTTGAAAGGGAAAGAAAAGGAAAACTTGTGGCATGATAGTGGTGTTGACCAAGGAATCAAGGTAGCTTATGATTTATTGTAGCAATTAAACTTTCTTATCTCTTTGTTTATATGTGAATTGACTAATTACAATTTCTTTTGAGCACTACTTGTGATTATTGACTGCATTAATATTCATAAATATTGATAATATTAATATGAGGACAATGATGATATACAACTCAAGTTGTTAATAAAGTTATTGATAATTATAATGTTGATTATTTATTGAAATTTAGATGTTCTTGATGATGATGATGTTGATGTGATTGGGAAGAGAAAGTGATGATGCCTACATCTTGCATTCATATGTTCATTTATTTGCATTGAATGTTGGTTATAATCATGTGTTGTGATACAAGTTGTTGAAAATGGTTAAGTGTAAACACGTATGAGCTTTAGTTTTATTCCAACTAAAGTTAAGTGTAATAATTATGTTATTATCTCTAATTATAAGTTATGTGCTAATTACTTTTCATTTATTTGGTTTGCTTATTTATATAGCATTGGGTTGTATATACTTATGATACTTATCATCACTTGTTGATGTATTGATACTACCTGTGATTATCTTTCTGTTGAGTGTAGTGAATGTTCTAGTGGTTGAGAAGAGACCCCGACTCTATCCAACAATTTTAGACATTGATCTGAGGGTTAGTATATAGACTGGGCAACCTTCGGATCTTCAACTTTATGATCATGTCCCTTATTTTGGGACTAAGATACTCTTTTTATGTCTATATTTTTAGATATCCTTTGGGTTATGGATTGGAATTCTCTTTGATGTTCTTGTTTGGTGACTTTAGGTCATAAGGATTTGCAATAAATAGAGGTTTCTGCACTCTATTAGTGGTTGGATAATTTAATTGGTTGATATTGATTTTTTAATAATTTGATAAAGATATTTTAGACTTAGTTGATGATGAAGTTAAGTGTAAAGTGAATGTAAATATGGAATTTAATTACTTGAGGTTTTAGGTTAGGCCTTGTTCTCCCACCACAGGTTAGGCTGGGTATCAATCATGAACATTTGGGTCATTAAAAAGATTGTATCATATAGTTGGGTTCATTGATCTCATCATCTATGAATAGGTCTAGTAGAGTCTTTTAGAATGGTATAGTGATGCCTGTATTTTTCTTTGAGAGGCTATAGCTCTTTAGGAAATGAATTACATTCTTTTTTCCTTTTATGCTATTATTTGAGTCGAATTGGTATTTAGTGATCCAAATTTTTATCTAAATCATTCACTCTTGTTTATAAATAGTGAATACTCGTTCCACTGAGTAGCACCACCTGCAACAACTGCACCCGTAACAGCTACACCCATAGCAGCACAAACACTAGTTGGTGGGGCTATTATTTAAGGAAAATCTAAAGATAGAGAACAGTGGACAACATATACTAAGGATGGAACCCAAACAATTGGAGGATTTGCTAGACATAGATCACCATCTTCTGCCTATAAAATGACACCCCAAATCTTGCCTAGAATAAATAGGTGATAGTTAAGGAGGAATAGATAGTAGTTTTAAACAATATGGTATCAACACCAAATGGTGCAACCATAGTGCCTTTCTCTATGGAAGTGATTTAATAGATGTTGGGATTTTTGAGTAACTTGGCTAGAAAGGTAACACTATAATCGTTCTGGCCTATCCATCCCCAGCCTTATAATGTGCCGCTATTGTAGCACCAAAGATAGATGAAGGCTCTAAAATAGGGGTGTATCACTGATGGGTACTTAGGCCAGTGATTAATGATGATGGATATAGACTATTCTGCATGTTCATGAAGATGGATCCCCAGTATTACAAGGTATAAAGTTTGAGGATACATTTTAGATTTTGATGTATAATCATAAACCTTTACATAAGATCGGTGTTATTAAAAGGTATAGTGTGGAGTTTGTTTCTTTTCAGCTGTAAGCCAAAGCTAATTAATTGAAAAACCTCAGATTTTTGGCCCTTGAAAACTTCTTGAGATTTGATCTCACTGTCTTTGTTACGACTTGTCTCCATGAGCCGTAGGGTGTATTGATGGATTGGGTGAACCTAGTCGTAGGGTGACTAGTGTGTGGTCTTAATATTTATTCCTGGGTACGATTTGAGGTAACGATTCATAAAGGCTCATGATGAGTTGTAACCAAATCATTAAGTTTGTGGCTGGATTTGGCTAAGAGTATGAGTGGCTCACTTAGAGCTGTGAAGATATGTTTTGAGTCATTATAAAAAATCATAGGATGTCCAATAAACAACTCATTTTTGTTCTGTGTTGACTACGACTGGACCTTACGAGCCATAGGATCTTATTACGAGTTAGTTGTTTGAGTCGTAAGTATAGTATCTTGTGTTCTTGGCAAGACTATCCTGGTTATGACTCATGTTGATGAGTCATAAGGAGTGGTTACGAGTCAATGGTTGACTCGAAGTTAAAGGCGACATTTTTCCAGCTTTTAGTTAAGAGCATTCTATATATTTCCCTTTTTTTCCAACTTGAAACCCACATCTTATAACCTTTTTAGGTTTTCCTAGTCCCTCATAAACACTTCAAATAGAATCCAAAAACTCTCAAATTCTCAAGGTCAAGAACATTTAGGTTTTTCAAGAGATAAATCAATTAAGGCTTCTAATGATGATTTCTCTCCGTATTTCTTGGTGTTTAAGGAATATTACTCTTTCTTCATTCTCAATTTTTGTAAAGAATGTGATTTAAAGTATTATCCATGGAATATTAATGTTGGCTTTTGAACTATAGGTTGAGGGTTTTTAATAAGAATGGTTTAAATGCTTCTTCCATGATATTTATGAAACTACTGTATTTAAATTAATAGTTGTTAAATGCATTGGGGTGCATAGGAATGGTGGATGGAAATAGAGGTACAATAGAATCCTCAAATTGATTATTTTTGTATGAAAAATGGTAATAAACTCAACCCACTTGTATAATTGATTTTTATTTATGCATTACCACTTGGTTTGGCTTGTTTCTTAAACCTAATGCATCGTGTAAATGGTAAAATTATTAATTATGGTTTTAATAACCTTATGGGGTACAGTTCAATCCCCTGAGTGATTGATTTATGAAAACCTTGTGTGGTACATAATAATCCACCTAGTGATTTTAAAAATAAAGTCTGTAGGGTACATGAAAATCCTCTAAGTCTTCGATTAATGATATTACTTGCAATCTATAGTTGACATGACTATACCACTTAATAATGCTTTATAATTAACTCCTATAATTTGTGCTTTGGTTATGTGTTAAATGTATTAATTGGGCAACAATGGGGGTTGTGATAGCTAGCCATAAAGGTGTGAGTTCAAAGGACGGACACTGAATAATCATGTTTGCCGACATGAGGGTTGGCCTTGATGACCGTGTGATTATATGGTACAAGGTATTCCCTTAAGTCTATACCTGTATATATGTATCATGGAGGGCAAAGGATACAAGAGAATCCTCAGCCATTTATAATATCTCTAGTTTATGTGGCTAACACATACTGGCGCCCATTCAGGGGGTAACACTGGACCTATACAGTCCTGGGTGGACTTATTATGGTAAAGTTACAAAGCCTAGGTTAAATATTTGAAATGCATGGTAAACCCTATTCCCTATCTCGATATGATATATATGTATATATATATTCACATATGCTAATATACATTGGTTTGACTTGATTTTGGATTGATGGAATTACTTTATCTTTATACCTGAGTTTATGCTCACTTTCACTCCCTCTAACCATCTTCAGATGTTGTATCCCTATGTAATGAAGGAACCAGCCATACTTTTACTCCTCATGCTTAGTGACTAAGTGATTTGATGACTACTTTTGAGTTAGGCTAAAGTAGTGAGCTCCCATACTTTGGAAGACTACATTTTGAGCTATGGATTTCTTTATGTCTTTACTATTACTTTGGCCTTGGTTTTGGTTATGGTCGGGGGCATGTCCCAACTGGATATTTTGTGGTTTTAATCAGAGGCTTTGTTGGACGTCTATGGGAATAGGCGGTGTCGATCCCAATGGTGGCATTGGCATTGGTTGGATGTTTGGTGGTGAATTGAATGATTAGGTTATAGAATTATTATAATATTTTAAAATTGATATTACCTTATCTTGTTATATGTTTGGAATTCATCTGATATGTGGTGCAAAATAGGCGATGGTTTAGGTATTGGGGTAGTCTCCAGTCCTGGAGGGACTTGATATACCCGACATAGTCTGGC